>NC_136423.1:51045000-51335000 GCF_052625555.1 Lactuca saligna
CTTGTGGCATTGTCGTCTTGGACATGTCAACAAGAAGCGCATAGCCCAACTCCAAAAGGATGGAGTGTTGGAGTCATTCAACCTTAGGGAAGCTGACACGTGCGAATCTTGTTTACTTGGAAAGATAACCAAGTCACCTTTCACTAGCACTTGTGAGACGGCTAAGGGATTATTGGATCTTATACACACCGACGTGTGTGGGCCCTTTAGATCCACCATAAAGTATGGGAACCGCTTCTACATGACTTTCACCAATGGCTATATTAGATATGAGTATATTTACTTAATCAAGCACAAGTCAGAAAACGTTTGAAAAGTTCAAAGAGTTCAAACATGAAGTGGAGAATCAATTGAGCAGGAAAATCAAGATGCTTCGATCCGTTCGAGGAGGAGAGTACCTAAGTCTTGAATTCCACGACTATCTCAAGGAATGCAGAATAGTTTCGCAATTGATGCCACCTAGAACACCGCATTTGAATGGTGTGGTAGAAAGGCGTAATCGAACCCTGGTAGACATGGTTCGTTCTATGGTGAGTCGTGCTTCGCTACCTATCTCATTATGGGGGTATGCCTTAGAGACTGCCGCCCATATCCTTAACCGAGTCCCTATAAAGAAGGTTGCCAAAACACCTCACGAGAAGTGGACAGGGAAAACTCCCTCGTTGGCACATATCAAGGTTTAGGGCTGTGAAGTTTTCGTAAGACGAGAAACTCACGACCAGCTCGAACCTTGTAGTGAGTGATGTATTTTCATCGGCTACCCGCAAAAATCCTTTGGATATCTCTTGTATAGACCGAGTGACAATGTTATCTTCGTTGCAGGGAGATGAGTTTTCCGAGAGCGAGAACTCATAAGCTAAGGGGATAGTTGGAGGCAAATCGATCTTGAAGAGATTTAAGAGTCGAGCGATGAAGGAACCTCTAACGCTGGCGCTCAACCCGACGAGGAAACTCCGGTTGAACCGATTGATGAGTCCTTATCTCTTAGACGTTTCGAAAGAGTTAGAGTTCACCCCCAGTTTTATGGTTTTCATATTACTACCGAAGGGGACACGTATACTAGTGATGGTACACTAATAAATCTAGATGAACCTAATAGCTATAAGGAAGTCATGGCAAGCCCAGAGTCTACCAAATGGAAAGAGGCGATGGACAGCGAAATTCAGTCCATGTATGACAACCAAGTTTGGAATTTGGTTGACATTGTGCTCGGACGTAAGACGGTTAGGTGCAAATGGATCTTCAAGAAGACGACCGACGTGGATGGGAATGCGCACACGTATAAGGCACGATTGGTGGCGAAGGGCTTTACTCAAACTCCAGGAGTTGACTATGATAAGACCTTCTCACCAGTTGCTAAAATAAAGTCTATTAGGGTGATGCTAGCCATTGCTACATTTCATGATTATGGGATATGGCAGATGGATGTCAAGACCGCTTTCCTTAATGAGAAGTTGGCTAAGGATATTTACATGGCTCAGCCAGAAGGTTTTGTCGATCTGAAGCATCCCAATAGATTGTGCAAGCTTGAGAAGTCCATTTATGGACTTAAGTAAGCATCTCGCAGATGGAATCTTTGCTTCGATGAGAAATTCAAAGAGTTTGGATTTGTACGAAGTGAAGATGAATTATGTGTATATGTTAAGGCCAGTAGGAGTATAGTTAGCTTCCTCGTTTTGTATGTCGATGACATACTTCACATAGGAAATGACATCCCGACTCTGCAGGAGGTTAAGTCCTGGCTCGGGAAGTGTTTCGCTGTGAAGGACCTCGGAGAGGCTTCCTATATTTTGGGAATAAGGATAGTGAGAGAAAGAAGTAAGAGACTAATAATACTTAGTCAGAATACTTACCTGGATAAGGTACTAAAACATTTTAGTATGGAAAACTCGAAGAAGGGAGAACTACCGATACAGAGTAATGCCAAATTGAGCAAGACTCAAAGTCTGAGTACAGAAGTCGATATAGCTAACATGAGCCGAGTACCCTACGCTTCCGCAGTTAGCTCAATCATGTACACTATGACTTGTACTCGCCCTGATGTGGCCTTTGCTTTAAGCATGGTCAGTAGATATCAAGGGAACCCTGGCAGAGCCCGTTGGATTACAGTCAAGAATATACTTAAGTACCTTCGGAGGATCAAGGAATGGTTTTTAGTCCTCGGAGGGAGTGATAACTTAAAGGTACAAGGGTATAGTGACGCAAGCTTCCATACCGACAGGGACAACTACTGTTCGCAGTCGGGCTGGATTTTTACCCTTAATGGAGGAGCAGTGACTTGGAAAAGTTCCAAGCAAGAGGCTGTAACTGATTCAACGTGCGAATCAGAGTACATTGCAGCGACCGAAGCATCAAAGGAGGTGATGTGGTTGAAGAACTTCATTGGTGACCTTGGAGTTGTGCCTGCCATAAAGGAGCCTATGGAAATTTTCTGTGATAATGAAGGAGCGGTTGCCTTGACCAAGGAACCGAGGGATCATGGTCGATCTCGGCATATCGATAGTGATAACTTAAAGGTACAAGGGTATAGTGATAACTTAAAGGTACAAGGGTATAGTGACGCAAGCTTCCATACCGACAGGGACAACTACTGTTCGCAGTCGGGCTGGGTTTTTACCCTTAATGGAGGAGCAGTGACTTGGAAAAGTTCCAAGCAAGAGGCTGTAACTGATTCAACGTGCGAATCAGAGTACATTGCAGCGACCGAAGCATCAAAGGAGGTGATGTGGTTGAAGAACTTCATTGGTGACCTTGGAGTTGTGCCTGCCATAAAGGAGCCTATGGAAATTTTCTGTGATAATGAAGGAGCGGTTGCCTTGACCAAGGAACCGAGGGATCATGGTCGATCTCGGCATATCGATAGAAAATATCACTTTATTAGACATCAGGTAGAAGAAATACACCTTGTAGAAAAGAGCATATCGTCAGAGGATAACCCAGCAGATCCGCTTACGAAGGGACTGAGTAGGGTTAAGCATTTGCAGCACGCTAGGAGCATTGGGCTGAAATATGATATTAGTTTAGATTAGATAGTTTGGAAACATGTAATAGATAAATGTAATTAACATTTGATGATTAAATAAAAGGAGTATTATTTATAAGTAAAGCTATTGTCTTATGTTAATTATTTAACTATTGTTTCACTTTGCATGTTTTGACTTCCAGAATAATTGAGTTATTAAGAATAATCGAATTATTCGAATGGTCCACAATCGTTCATATGTTGGAAGTATGTATGAATGAAGATTGTCATGAATTGGTGTGTAGATTGTCTAAAAGGTATTAGACATAGCAAAGGTTTGCTGCAACATTCATGAGTGCTTATGAACAAGTTTTGAGCATTAGAATAAACTCGCGCTTGCTGGAATCACTTTATGGAACGTAACGCAAGTGATCGCAAGACGATAATATCATATGGTCTTAAAACCAAGATATATGGTTTATTGTTTATTAATTGGTTGTGCATTGACAATGCGAAACTACATTAGTAAATTGATGTCATAAAACGCATTGTTGTGTATAATTGATTAGTAAATAGTAAATGCATATAAGTTGAAGTTTATCTGTTACTTTTATCCTACGAGGGTAAAAGCGATATCAGGGCCCCTCGATGATTTGATTTGACTTATGTATCGGGTCCGGTCAGGACTGAATTGATGTGTTCAATTAAGTTCTATGTTAAATGAATCTGAGATCGAGAAACCAACTGCTGGAAAATAAGTTCCATGAGATTGTCCGCACAATATCTAAACAGAGGACTGTACGATCCCTTATCTAAAGGACAGGATACTGATAAGATCAGAGTTTGATAGCGTCTTTGAGAGCTACGATTGCTAATCGGATTGTGTTTGCATATATAGTTACTAGACTTATCCAAGTAGGAGACTGTTGGAATAGTGTCTAAGGATGTAACTATATTTGGTAAGTACGTGACCCGGTTGTGCATGGTCCTTTTGGGTTGCCTTCACCATAGCAAGTTCACAGGCTGATTTGTAAAGAGAGAAGAGATATTATTGTTAATATATTATGATAATAATATATTAAAGGAATAATAATATTATTTGATTGATATAAGTCATGTATTAATTAAGAATTAATTTGGTGACTTAAAGAGATTAATTGAATAAAGGGGCATAAACTGTCAAATGTGTGATAGTTGTGTTTTGGGCTATGTATCCTTATAGATATAAGGGTGGACGGATTTTAGGGTTAGGAGACCTTAAAATCATCCAAGCCTAATATCTAGGAGGATCTTTGGATTGCTTAGGGCCTAAGTTATTCAATTAGGGTTAAGGGTGAAACCTTAATAGCTCATAGTATAAATAAATCCCTTGGGTGAGGGAAATCGGCATTCATGCAAGGCAAGAAACCCTAGAGCCGATTTCTTACCCTTCTCTCTCTCTCTCTGTCTCTCTCTCTCTCTCAAGATCATCCTCTTGCTAGTTGGTGTTTCTAAGCCATTAGAGGAGTGGCAATTGTGACTCTAAGCTCCAAGATCAAGAAGTCTCAAGCAAGCAACCTAAGCTATTCTGCTAGATCTGTTTTAATATGATATGATTCAATTGTTTACACTAGATCTAGAATTGTAAGCATTGGATACATTGCATGTTCAATTAGAGAAACTTAGATCTTAGCATTATGGTTTGCATGTGCACATAGGAAAGTTCTTATGGTTCAAACCCATCAATTAATATTTTTAGAATATTAATTATTAGTAAATAATTTAGTTTCTAATCAATTAATATTATTTTTTATACATCTTGTATTGGAAAACATATTTCTAATATAAAGGAATAAAATTGATTTTTAAAAAATATGCAAATCATACTATTCAAAAACTATGTCCAATGTAGGATATATGGAAAAAGTATAATTCAATATTCCTAACAACTAAAAAAACATAACTATGTCTAATACAAAATGTGCAATAAGTCAACTTCAATATTCGTAAAAAAAAAAAAAAAAAAAAAAAAAAAAAAAAAAAAAAAAAAAAAAAACTAATCATGATATTGAACCATCCCCAATCATTTCCATGTAACACATCTTTTCTTCTTCTGTCATCGGAAAAAACGCTCGGGTATGGAATTGATCTTTGCTAAACATGTCGATCGCCTTAATTTGTTGTTTGACATTGATATTTGGCATGCGTTGTATATCTTTGATAACTTTATCTATCATATCACACGCTTCCCTATTTTCTTGTCTTCCTATATTTTATATTGTTTCATTTAGTTTTTCACCAACCTCCTTGAAAGTCTCTTTCATTTCTTTCGCTGCTTCCTTATAACAGCTTTCTATGTCATCTGTTGGAGGCCTTTTGCGTTTACTATTGACACGAGCAGTTTCTTGCATCTCTTCCAACCCTTCCACATCAACATGTGAGTTTCTTTGTGTATCTTTAGTCACATCTTCACCAAGATTAGTAGCTCCATCACCAGTAGCTCTATCCTTCCCGAAGATTTTACATAGGTTATCAAATTGGGGAAATGGTTTATCGCGAAAACATACAGCACCTTTATGACTCTAAAAGAATGGCACAAAATTAATTGGTTACTATTTATTTACAATATGTTTTAATGATGCTAAAAATACTACAAACATGGTACCTTTATGTACTCATCCCAAACTTCAGCATCGGCAGTAACACAATATTTATCTGTATCCCAGTCGAATCCACTTGTGTTTGTTCCATATACCACGTCGTGCATGATGGTGAAATAGTTTTTCCATGTCTTCATCAATTTAATATGAGGCTCTGCTTTCAAACCCGAGTTAGAAAGACTTATATCTAGTAATTGTTGCACTGCCTTCAAATAACCGGGTTTGAATCCGTTGTCGGCACCACCATACTTTCCGGATACATGTAACTCCAACAATTCTTCAATTAACTTTGCAACCTCTTCATTAGTCCATGTGTGTTTGTTTCGCCCTGCCATGTCTACAAAAAAAATTACATAATAGATGGTTGAAATAGTAATTCAACTTAACCAATTAAGTTTGGGGCTTGAAATAGTAGTTCAACTTAATTGGTTAAGTTTGGGGCTATATTACTTAACCAAAACTTAACCAATTAAGTTGTTCTTTGATTCTAAAACGTAGACAAGACAGAGGAGTATAGTTTGAAAAAAAATCGCAACATTCTGAGCTTCTATGAAGCTTTTATGATGGTTCAAAGTTGGACAAAATTTATAAAAAATGTTGAAATATCATTTGACAATCATAACAGCCCCTGTTTGTGGTTGTATAACTCAACCAAAACTTAACCAATTAATTTGTTTTTTGATTCTAAAACGTAGACAAGAAAGAGGAGTATAGTTTGAAAAAAAAAATCGCATCATTCCGAGCTTGTATGAAGTTTTTATGATGGTTCAAAGTTAGACAAAATTTATAAAAAGTGTTGAAATATCATACAACAATCATAATAGCCCTTGTTTGTGGCTGTATAACTCAACCAAAATTTAACCAATTAAGTTGTTTTTTGATTTTAAAACGTAGACAATACAGAGGAGAACAGTTTGAAAAAAAAAATCGCATCATTCCAAGTTTGTATGAAGCTTTTATGATGGTTCAAAGTTCGATAAAATTTATAAAAAGTGTTGAAATATCACACAACAATCATAACAGCCCCTGTTTGTGACTGTATAACTCAACCAAAACTTAACCAATTAAGCTTCTTTTTTTTGTTCTAAAACGTAGATAAGACAGAGGAGTACAGTTTGAAAAAAAATTGCATCATTCTGAACTTGTATGAAGCTTTTACGATGGTTCAAATTTAGACAAAATTTATAAAAAGTGCTAAATATTAAAAAAAAAAAATTCATAACAACCCCTTTTTAGGGCTATATAACTCAGCCAAAACTTAACCAATTCAGCTATGTTTTTATCCTAACATGTAGACAAGATAGAGGGCAACCATCTCGGAAAAAAAAAAAAAAAAAAAAAAAAAAAAAAAAAAAAAAAAAACGCCCCTTTCCGAGATCGTATGCATATTTTATGATGATTTAAAATTTATCAAAATTTCTAAGGTTGCGTTTAGTTACGGAAAAACAATTTTCATTTTCCGTTTTTTGTTTTCCCTTTTTGATTTTCGTTTTCCGTTTTCATTTTTTATTGAAAAATTTAGAAAAAACATTTAGTTAAACTTATTCATTTTTCATTTTCAGTTTTAGAAAATTAGAAAACGTGTTTAGATGTGTATTTTTCTATCGGTTTTCAGTTTTAGAAAACGGTAGCGGTGGTAGGGTGAGGGTGGGGGCGGTGACGGTAGCGGATCGGCGGCAGTGGTTGTGAGTGTGTGTTTGTGTGTGTGTATGTGTGTGTGTGTGTTTGTGGGGGTAAGGGTAGGTATGTGTGTGTATGGGTGTGTGTATCTGTGAGGGTGGGGGTGGGGGTAGGTGTGGGTTTGTGTGTGGGTAGGTGTGTGTGTGTCTGTGAGGGTGGGGGTGGTGGTAGGTGTGGGTTTGTGTGTGTGTGGGTGTGTGTTTGTGGGGTTGTGGGTGAGTATGTGTGTGAGTGTGTGTGGGTGCATTAGTGGGTATGTATGTGTGTGTGTGTGTTTGTGGGTGGGTATGTATGTGTATGTGTGTATGTATTTGTAGGTGTGTGTGTGTGTGGGTAGGTATGTGTATGTGTGTGTGTATTTGTGGGTGAGTGTGTGTGTGTGTGGGGGGGGGGGGGTATGTATGTGTGTGTGTGTGGGTTGGTGTGTGTATGTGTGTGTGTGGGTTGGTGTGTGTGTGTATGGGGGGGTATGTATGTGTATGTGTGGGTTGGTGTGTGTGTGTGTTTGTGTGTGGGTTGGTGTGTGTGTATGTATGTATGTGTTTGTGTGTGTGTGTGGGTGGGTTGAGGGTGTTAAGGTGGGGGTAGGTAGAGGTGGATGGGGTTGAAGTGGGTGTGTGTTTATATTTTAGAAAAAATTTGCAATTAGAAAGATGTGAAAAACAATGATTATCAGTTTTCTAAAAAATTTCAACTTCTTTGTAGTTTTAGAAAATGAAAAATTTTCATTTCCTGTGAAAAATTAAAAAAAATAGATGAACTAAACGCGTTTTCAAACTGTTCATTTTTCTTGGAAATTTTTTTCGAAAAACGATCCATTTTTTCGCAACTAAACGCACCCTAAATTATTTGTGTGAAACATATGGAGTATACAATTTGCCCAATAAATTTGTCACCCTCTTTTCTTATAATGCGTCCCCTTGTTACCATTCCACTTGCAAGATTAATATATTCAAAAAAATAATTCATGAATTTCAATTCAAAGGCATAATTACATATTAAACGTGGAATTTTAATATAATAAAATGCATAGTGGAAAATAAAAAATTTAAAAATTCTATAAAATGTAATGTGTCGAAATGAAAGAGAATATAACATGATATATCAAAAAAATCTTTATTTATTATAATAGATAAAATAGAATAAATATAATATTTAAAAATTATTATGCATATTTTGATATTTAAAGAAATTCTCGTATTTTTTTTGTAGTAATAGAAGCCCATAGTACCTTTAAATATCGATACTTCTCTTTTTGGATACTTTTAATCAGTTGATTCGAATTCGGATTTTTTTTTTTTTTTTTTTGATCCATCTTTCATCTTTGATTGGGCTTTCAATTTGACTTTTATAAGCCTTGATCGATACTTGAGTTTTATAAACCATAAATGATAGTGTCATCAATCACCCCTATTTTATATGGTACACGCTTCTTATTACGTCATTCCAAAAAAAGAGAAAAACTCATTACAGATCTGGATAGCTAAACGTTATTCTCAAAGAATTCATTACTGATCTGGTTTCTTAAACAGGATAATGTACTCTGCAATTGGTGAGGGTGATGATCTTTCATCATCGATTTCAACGCAGCTGTTTTCTTTCTTCCAGATTCAATCCGAATTGATTATTGGAAAAGGTAGATCTGGGAAGGTGTATACAGGTGGAACTCATGTGCAACTACAGATGCGTGTTTTATGTGGATTAGACCACCTTCATAAAAAGATTAATTGTTGTTAAGAGTTGAAAGCAAGGATTTGGGAAAGTATACACAGGATTTGAGAAAGTGTATACTATATTTATTTATGCTCTTCCGAGATATATAATTTGGTAAGCAGTATAAAGTTTATATTGATATAAAAGAGTTAATTTCTTTGATTGGTTATTGTGATTAAAACAAAGAGATGATCCTTGTTTATCATAATGTGTGCAAGTTCTACGAATTTGCACTTAAGAGCCAAAAGAGTTTTTAAGATTTAGATAAGTGGATTTGGAAAGGTGTAATAAGCTAAAAAATTTAATGATTAGAAATTTTCTAGCTGTAGCCGTTAACCAAAAGCACCCTACTGAATTTGAGATGCTTTCCAAGTTGTCATGATAATAATTGTAGATGAATATATGCCCAATGGAACCTAGATGACCAAATTGGATGCTATTGTTAAAAGTAGCATGTGGATTAGACTACCTGTTCATAACATTGTCAACACCCTGCACATTCTTTTGTAAGAGATCTTTGGAGTTGGAATCGATATATGCTTCCAGTGGACAAGAGCCTTTTAAAGGATTATTGTAGTTTGTTTGGCTGAATCAAAATGTTTGAGAGAATGAAAACAAGATAACTGGTTGATTCTGATAAACAATTTCTCCCAAAAGTGTTGTAGATTGTTGTTTGTGCAAAGATCCAAGCAATGCCTTACTATATTTTCATGTTTTCTTCTTAGTTTACCCAATAATTATTTATTTTTAGATTTTCATTAATCTTGTAAAGGTTTACGATCTTATCATCAATGGAGTTAACTTTGGCACTATACCTTCATGTATGTTTAAGGTCATGATTCTCTTTGCTTTATTTATTTATCGTTAAGTTTTTAGAATAACCAAGAAAACACACCTTTGTGGATAAAAAGTTTAGCCGGCTGCTCTTGATGCATCTTTGGTAGTTTGTTGGACATATTCTTGTATCCAACTTATGTGCTACTTTTTTTATGGGAAGTGATTCGTACACAACAATTTTTTGCCGTACACAACAATTTATGCATTATAAAGTTGTACAATATAACACTTTAAAGCACAAATTGTTGTGTGCAGAGAAAAAGTGTTGTGTACAAATCAGTTCATTTTTTTATTGGTTCTGGTTGTATTAGATGGAGACTCAAACCATTTAATGCATCAAGATTCGTGTCTATTAATGATAAGATTGGTGTTGAATCCTAGGACAATAGTATGGCTTTTAACTTAGTTGTCATTTAGAAAAATTTGTACACAATTTGTAGTCTCCTTTTTGGGACATAGAAAAAGATCAAATATACATTTTACTCTCACAAATTCCATCCTACAAAATTAGCTACATATATAATCGTGAGAAACCTATACATGGCAATCATTTTTTTCAAGATACTTTAAACAATTGTGTAGTGAAAAGTATGATCGATTCGCACAAGAAATTTAATGGTTTATTTCAATGGTATTAAAAATAACACGTGGAATCTGACATAATATATACATCTACCTTTACACTAGAACTTAGATTAAACCTCAAAATCTCATGACCATAACTTCTTAATTTTTTATAATGTGAACGTAAGTTCCAACATTAACCTTTATGTTGAATATCTTTATAACTTCGAATGCTATTTTTTGTCACTGATTTTGGGATTCTCCAAAATGTAATTTAACAATTTGCTTTCTCATCCATGAATATGTGTTAACCAACCCGATGTTGAAGGTTCTAGCATCATTATGTTGTACAATCAAGTAGGGTGCAAACGAGTCAAACTACTCGTAAGCTACTCGAGATCGAATCGTTAAAAGCTCGACTCGAGATCGATTTTAAATGAGTATGGGCCGAGCTCGAGCTTAATATTAGACTTGTTTATTAAACGAGCTCGAGCTCGAGCCTGTTTTACTTGGCTCGATTAGGCTCACGAGCCTAAACGAGCCTACATATATATAATAAAAAAATTATTTTTATTTTTATATATTAAAATAAAAAATAATTTAATAAATACCATTTTAGAAAATTAGAGTATACCGTATATGAGCGAGCCGAGCCCAAAATGAGCCGAGCTCGACCTCGAGCCTATAAATATTTAAACGAGCCGAACCCGAGCACGATCAGGTTCGAGCTCAGCTCGACTTATTTGCAGCCCTACAATTGAAGACTTAATTTAGAATTTTTTTTTTTCTATTAATCTAATTTGTATATAATCTAAAAGGACATGAGACCGCTTCCTTTTTCATTTTTATTACACTTATCTAACAATTTACTTTTGTTAATTTTCATAACGTTTTTACACATTAAAACCAACATAATTGCTTAGCATCGGTTTACGTTTTTTTAAGGTCATACAATCTCATACCAAGGATGGGTATCACACGGTATTGCACCAGGGTCGGCTCTACATTATGAAAAACTAAGCAAGGGCTTAGGGCCCTCAATTCTAAAGGCCCTCCAATTTCAAAGTTTATTCTATTATATATATGTATATATACGTATTTTTGGGCATATAAAGACAAGTTGCGGCTTGGTGGTAAAAGCACTGGATTATAAAACTAAAGGTCTCAAGTTCAAAACTCTTTGCTTTCTTAAAGGGACCCAATTTTTTAGTTTGCTTAGAGCCTCTAAATTAGTTGAGTCGCCCCTGTAGCATAGGATCTAAATTTTTTCATTATATATTTTTATTCAAATATAGAAAATTATAATAAAGATAACGGTCATTTTTTTCTTGTTCGTCATGCGCCTTTAAGAATATTTCATTTTACAGGACCAATCCTGGGGGTGGGGTTTTGTGTCATTACAAACATATTAAAAATCATAAGAAAAAGAGTAAATTATACGAACATGCCTTTATACATGTGCCAAAATGTACGTTCAATCTCTATTTTCAAAAACTAATTCAAACTGTTCCTCGTTTGATTAAAAGTTGCATGTTTTATACCTTGTTAATAGAAATTTGCATGTTTCATCAATTGCAAGACATGAAATGACTATAATGTTTTTTTTTTTTTAAATTATGTTTTATATTTCTGATAAATTTTGGTTAATAACTTTTTAATTAAATTTTTGGGTCTACCTAACCCTTTTAAAACATTAAACCTTATATATATATATATATATATATATATATATATATATATATATATATATATATATATATATATATATATATATATATTGTTAGCCTATATATTATTAGCCCACTTGTTTATGGGCCCTTTAATCTTTAGCTAATTAGGGTTTTTGTCTAGCTAGTAGTTATATCCATTTTATTCTTTGCAGTCTTTATGTTTTTTCATTGAGAACCCTTGTAATTTCTCTTTATCATAATCACACGACAATGTTATGATGGTATCAGAGCAGAGGTTCGATACATTGTTAGAAGCCTTTGTAGCAGTCATCTATAGTTATTGTAGTTGCTGGTATTCATTGTTGATGTGTTGATTCGTTGCTAATATTGATTCGTTGTCCGATTAATTGCTTTAGCTGGTTTGTTACTCATTTCATTCTCAGATTGTTATACTGTCATTGTGGCTATTTATTCATTTTCAACATGACTATAAAGGATGATTCACTTCAGTCAATCAGTACTCGTCTGGATGGAAAAAATTATACGTATTGGAGTTACGTTATGAAGAACTTCCTTCGTGGGAAGAATATGTGGGGCTAGGTCATTGGGACTAAAGCCAAACACTCATTGCCACTGAGAATTTTGATTTGTTGCTTGATGCTTGGGAGACTAATAACTCTAAGGTCATTACTTGGATTAGTAACTCTGTTACTTGGTCTATTGGTATGCAGTTGGCTAAATATGATACAACAAAGGAAGTTTGGAATCACTTGGAGAGACTGTATACTCAGTCCAAATTTGCTAAACAATAACAATTAAAATATGATATTCGTGCTCTTCAACAAAATAACCAGATTATCTAAGATTTCTATGCTGATATGTCTGATCTGTGGGATCAGTTGGCTCTTATTGAATCTAAAGAGTTAAAAGATTTTGAGCCTTACATTGCTAAGAGGGAAGAACAACGCTTGGTCTAGTTCTTGATGACCGTGTGTTCTGATTGTGAAGGCCTACGTGGAACAATTCTTCATCACTCTCCTCTTCCCTTAGTGGATTCTGTTGTCCATGAGTTAATTGCAGAAGAGACTCGTATCAAGTCTCATGCTGATAAAGGGTCTAAATCAACCTCTATTCCTACTCCTGCTCCTGTTGTGCTTGTTGTTTCCTCTAATTAGTCTCGACAAACTTCAATGGTTTCTGATGATGAGTGTGCATTCTACAAACAGAAAAACCATTGGAGAGCTCAATGTCCATTTTTAGTCAACAAGGATAAATTTGGTCAACCTCAGTTGGGACAACAAAATAGGTCTGGTCAACAGAAGTTTCAGCCACGTTCCTCTGGTACTCCTCCATGGACCCCTTGTCCTCCACAGTTTATTGTTGCTGCTATACCGCCAGTTGACACAGAATATGTTGGAAACATGCCACCATCTGCATTGGATCCCAAGGTGTTTGAGAGTTTCAGACAGTATTTGGCCTCTAATCCCATTGCCATGTATGCATCTATGTCTTATTTTGGTCCTACTTCATCTGGTACATAAGATATTCTTTCATCTTTGTAGATTTTAGATTCTGGTGCAACCCATCATATAACTCCTTATTTGTCATCATTTAGTTCTTTGTCGCAAGTATCATCTATTTCTATTAATTCTGCTAGTGATATATCTATGTTGGTTGAGGGTGTTGGGTCTGTCTCTATTTCTCATATCACTCTCCCTGATGTTTATTACATTCCCACACTTACTTTGAATCTTGCCTCAGTCAGTCAGTTATGTAAGTCTGTTAATTGGGTGTTCTTTTCTAATTATGTATGTGTTATAGAGGATCAACACACCTAGAAGGTGATTGGGACCGGCCGTAGGGTGGGGAACTATATGTCTTGGAGGTTCTTAAAGTATCTATTATTTCTACCTCCATCATTGATTTATCTTCTTTTCTTTTGAGTCCTTTTTCGTTTGAGTTTTATCTTTGGCGTTCTCGTTTCGAACATGTGTCTGTATTACGTTTGAATTTTTTAGCATCTAGTGGTGTTTTGGTTAATTTAAACACTTGTGATATTTCTTATTATAGTGGTTGTAAACTGACAAAATTCTTTGCTTTACCCTTCAATAAAAGTATGTCTTATTCTACTACTCCTTTTGACATTATTCATTCCGATGTATGGGGTCTTGCACCAGTATCCACAAAGGGTGGATCAACCTATTATGTATCTTTTATAGATGATTATACTCGATATACATGGGTTTATCTTATGAAACTCAGATCATATTTCTTTGAATGTACCTCAGTTACTTGCTTCTAATGGTACCATACACCAATCTTTGTTTATTGACACATCTCAGCAAAACGGTGTGGGAGAACGAAAACACCGTTATATTGTTGAGACTGCCCGCTCATTGCTCCTGTCTACGCAGGTCCCTAGTGCCTTTTGGGGAGAAGTAGTCCTAATTGTTGTGTATGTGATTAACCGTATCCTTACTTCATTGAATTCAGGAATGTCTCCTTTTTATAAGTTATATGGTCATCTACCAGACTACTCTTCCTTACGATTTTTTTGGATGTACTTGTTTTTTTCTTTGTCCTCATGTTGAAAGGAACAAGTTGGGGCCGAAATCTACTATTTGTGTACTTTTGGGGGTATGGCATTGGACAGAAAGGATACCATTGCTATGATCCTTTGAGTCGGAAGTTATATGTTTCCCGAAATGTCACTTTTTTGGAACATATTCCTTTCTATTCGATTCCTGCTACAACCCACAATGTAACGAAGTTCGATCTTCTACATATTGACCCGTTTAATGAAGATATAGGGGCTCAAGATCCATCTATGCCACCTGATCCTTCAGATCGTGACACACTCACTTCTTCAGAGAGTGCCTTGACCCCACCTGTTCCTGAGCCTGCTCCTCCAATTGTTGAAATTGAGGATCCACCTCCACCACCACCCCTCAGTAGATCTACTCGTCCTGTTAAGTCCACCAAGCTATCAAATTTTGCTTACTCTACATATTCTGGACCATTTGCTTTATTTATAGCAAGCATCCATCATCTGTCTGAACCTGAATCATATAGAGAAGTTGTTTTAGATCCTCTTTGGCAAAATGCTATGGCTGAGGAACTCACTGCTCTTCATCAAACTCATATATGGGATTTGGTTTCTCTTCCTCCTGGGAAACATAAAATAGGTTGGCGTTAGGTGTACAAGATAAAAACAAAAGTTGATGGGTCTATTGAGTTGTACAAGGCAAGACTTGTAGCAAAAAGGTATTCCCAACAATATGGTTTTGACTATAAAGAGACATTTGCTCCAGTTATAAAGATGACGATTATCCGCACTATGATTGTAGTTGCATCCGTACGACAGTGGAAGATATTTCAAATGGATGTCAAGAATTCCTTTTTGAATGATGACCTCCATGAAGAGGTTTATATGACTCCCCCCTAGGAATTTAGCACCGGCCGGGTGAGGTTTGTTGGCTTCACAAAGCTTTGTATGGTCTTAAGAAAGCCCTTCATGCCTGGTTTGAGAAATTCTCCATAGTGATTACCTCTCTTGGATTTGTCGAGAGTAATCACGATTTTACTCTGTTTGTTAGATGCTCGAGTGCAAGACGAATTTTTCAATCCTTATATGTGGATGACATGATTATTACGGGTGATGACCATGGTGGGATTGAGTCTTTGAAGCATGATCTATCTCATCGATTTGCTATGAAGGATTTGGGCTTGCTGCATTATTTCTTGGGTATTGAGGTAGCTCAGTCTAAGAAAGGGTATCTTCTTTCTTAGACTAAATATATATCTGACTTGCTTACACGGGCGGGCCTCGTTAACAATCGAACTGTTGATACTCCTCTTGAAACCAATGCACAGTATTCTCTTACTAATGGTATTCCTTTGTCTGATCCGAATCTTTATCGCACTATTGTGGGTAGAAGAAGGACTCCTTGTTGTCAAAAGGGTATTGTCAGAAAAGAATCTTGAAGATCCCCTCACAAAGGGTCTGAGTAGGATTAAGCACGTTCAGCATGCAAGGAGCATTGGTCTGAAGGACGATATTAGTTTTAGTGATTAGATAGATATTTTAGAAACTTGTAACATTATAAATGTAATTGACATTTGATGATTAAGTAATGGAAGATTTATTTATGTGTAAAGTTTACTATCTTTTGTCAATTGCTTATTTTGTGTTTCACTTTTGTATGTTTTACTTCCTGAATAATTGAATTGTTCAAATTATCCACAGTCGATCATACTTTGGAAGTAAGTAATGAGGTAAGCCTGTTATGAATTGGCTTGTAGATTGTCTAAGTGCTTAGACATAGAAAATGTTTGTTGCAACGTTCATGAGTACTCCTGAAATAGGATTTGAGTCTTGGATTAAACCCGCGATCATTTGAATTACTTCATGGAATTTATCACGAGTAATTGCGAGGCGATAATATCGTATAATCTTTAAACCGATATATATATATATATATATATATATATATATATATATATATATATATATATATATATTATTGTTTACGAGTTGGTTATGCATTGATAATGCGTAAACGTATCAGTAACTTGATGTTATAAATCGCATTGTTGTGTGCAATTTGATGAGTAAATAGTACAAGTATATAAGTCAAAGTTTATTTGCACCTTTTATCTCAAGGGGTAAATGTGATATATTGAGCCTCTCGATGATTTTGTGTTGACTTATGTGTCAGGCACGGCCAGGACTGAATTTACGTGTTCAATTAAGTTCTTTGTCAAACAAATCAGAAATCGGGAACAAATTTTTGGACAAGGAGAATGATTATATTCCATGTCTTTTTCTACATTATATCTTGCAGAACGGAGGATTATATGATCCCTTATCTAAAGGACGTGTCATTGACTGGGTCAGAGCTCGACATCGGCTTTTGAGAGCTACGATTGTTAATCAGATTTTGAAACATACTTGCAGTTATAGTTATTAGACTTATACAAGTGGGAGACTATTGGATTAGGTGTCTAAGCCCATAATTGTAATTGGTATGTGCTTGATTTGTTAGTGGCATGGTCGTTTTGGGTTGCCTTCACACTGGCAACTAGACATGATGACTATTGGAGAGAGAGGCTGATTTTATTATTTAGAATAATAAATTAGTGCATAAATATGATTTATTAATATATTATAAGAATAATATATTAATTAAAAATCATATTGTTAATAAGTATTTAATAACAAGGTAATTTTGAATTAATTCTGGGATTAAAGGAATGGATTGAAAGTGTAGGGGCTGTTTTCTAAATATTCGATAGTTGAGGTTTTTGGCCATTGGATCACCCTTAGGGAGGGTCGAAAATCCCTAGAAGGATCTAGAGATTTTTGTCCATGCCCTAAGGAAGGGGTCCATGTACTTGCTTAGGCCCTAAGTTAAGGAATTAGGGTTTCCACCTTAAAACCCTAACTAGCCTCAAGTATAAAAAGAGCCCATTGGCTTTTGAATTCGGTCACCCCTCTGAAAACCCTAGAAGAGCTAAATTTTTGAGCAAATCACTCCTCTTTCCTCTCTCTCATATGCATCCACTTGCCCTAGTGTGTTTGTGAGCCATTAGATGTACTACACTTGTGGTACTTGTTCTCAAGAGCAAAGTGATGGGTTTAAGCCATAAGAACTTTCCTATGTGCGCATGCAAAACCCTAATGCTTGGATCTAGGCTTTCTAATAAACATGCTTTTGAATCCAAGACTTATAATGGCTAATTAGGCTAAATAACAATATTGAAACAGATCTAGAATCATACCTTTGAATCCCTTGTTGATCTTGTTTGTCTTGGAGCTTCTAGAGTCACAATTGTCACTCCTCTAATGGCTTACAAACACCAATAGCAAGCAAGATGATTTAGGAGAGAGGAGAGGGAAGGAATTCGGCCAGAGGTTCCTTGCTTAAGGTTGTGTGTCGAATTCCCTCATCCATAGGGTCTATTTATACTATCAGACTGCTTAAGGGTTTCACCCTAAACCCTAATTGGATAATCTTCTCTTAAGGCTATCCAAATCCATTCCATAGATAACCCTATGGACGATTTGAGCTATCCTAAAGCTCTTAGAATCCGTCCAAGGTATATCTTAATGGATTTACAGTCTAAAGTTTAACTATCAAACAATTGACAGTTTATACCCTCTTATTTAATTAATCTCTTTAAGTCACCAAATTAATACCAATTAATTTATGACTTATATTAATCAAATAGCTAAATATTATTCCTTATAATATTTACTCTCTCTTAATAAATCATCCTTCAAGTTGCTATGGTGAAGGCAACCCAAAAGGACCATGCACCACCGAATATAGTTATAGCCTTAGACACTATTCCAACAGTCTCCCACTTGGATAAGTCTAGTAACTATACAAGTACAATACGGTTTGCAATCGTAGCTCTCAAAGACGCTGTCAACTCTGATCTAATCAATCTTGTCCTTTAGATAAGGGATCGTACAGTCCTCTGTTAGATATCATGCTAACAATCCTATGGAATGGTTAGTCTAGCATTTAGATTTCTCGATCTCCGATTTATTTGACATAGAACTCAATCGAACACATCAATTCAGTTCTGACCGGGCCCGGCACATAAGTCAAATCAAATCATCGAGTGGCCAAGATATCTCTTCTACCCTCTTAGGATAAAATTTACAGATAAACTTCGACTTATATGCATTTACTTATTCATTAACCAACTATACACAACAATGCGTTTTATAACATCAAGTTACTGATGCGTTTTCGCATTATCAATGTACAATCAATTAACAAATAATAAACCATATATCTAGGTTTTAAGACCATATGATATTATCGTCTCGCGATCACCTTTTATATCGTATTCCATAAGGTGATTCCAGCAAACGCGGGTTTATTCCAATGCTCAAAACCAGTTCATAAGCACTCATGAACGTTGCAGCAACCCTTGCTATGTCTAACACCATTTAGACACTCTACACACCAATTCATGACAATCTTCATTCATATCTACTCCCAACATATGAACGATTGTGGACCATTTGAATAATTCGATTATTCCTAATAAACTCAATTATTCTGGAAGTCAAAACATGCAAAGTGAAACAATAGTTAAACAATTAACATGTGACAGTAACTTTACTCATAAATAAAACTCCTTTATTTAATCATCAAATGTCAATTACATTTATCTATTATACGTTTCTAATACTATCTAATCTATGCTAATATCATCCTTCAGCCCAATACTCCTAGCATGCTGCAAGTGCTTAACCCTACTCAGTCCCTTCGTAAGCGGATCTGCTGGGTTATCTTCTGATGATATCCTCTTCACTACGAGTTGTCCTTCTTCTACACGATGTCTAATGAAGTGATATTTTCTATCGATATGTCGAGATCTACCATGATCCCTCGGTTCCTTGGTCAAGGCAACCGCACCTTCGTTATCACAGAAAATCTCCATGGGCTCCTTTATGGCCGGCACAACTCCAAGATCACCGATGAAGTTCTTCAGCCATATTGCCTCCTTCGACGCTTCGCTTGCTGCGATGTACTCTGATTCGCACGTTGAATCAGCTACGGTTTCTTGCTTGGAACTTTTCCATGTCACTTCTCCTCCATTTAGGGTAAAGACCCAGCCCGACTGCGAACGGTAGTTGTCCCTGTCGGTCTGAAAGCTGGCGTCACTATACCCTCGCACCTTCAAGTCATCACTCCCTCCAAGGACTAAGAACCATTCCTTCGTCCTCCGAAGGTACTTAAGGATGTTCTTCACCGCAATCCAATGTGCTTTGCCAGGGTTCCCTTGATATCTGCTAACCATGCTCAAAGCGAAGGCTACATCAGGGCGAGTACAAGTCATAGCGTACATGATTGAGCCAACTGCGGAAGCGTATGGTACTCGGCTCATTTCTGCTATCTCAGCTTCGGTACTCGGACTTTGAGTCTTACTCAACTTGGCATTTCCTTGTATCGGTAGTTCTCCCTTCTTTGAGTTTTCCATACTAAAACGTTTTAGTACCTTCTCCAAGTAAGTATTCTGACTAAGTCCAATTAGTTTCTTACTTCTTTCTCTTACTATCCTTATTCCCAAAATGTAAGAAGCCTCTCCGAGGTCCTTCATAGCGAAGCACTTCCCGAGCCAGGACTTAACCTCCTGCAGAGTCGGGATGTCGTTTCCTATGAGTAATATGTCATCGATATATAGAACGAGGAAGCTTACTATACTCCCGCTGGCTTTGACATATACACAAGATTCGTCTTCGCTTCGTACAAATCCAAACTCTTTGACTTTCTCATCGAAGCAAAGATTCCATCTGTGAGACGCTTGCTTAAGTCCATAAATGGACTTCTCAAGCTTACACACTCTATTCGGATGCTTTGGATCCACAAACCCCTCTGGCTGAGCCATGTAAACATCCTCAGCCAACTTTCTGTTAAGGAAAGCGGTCTTGACATCCATTTGCCAAATATCATAATCATGAAATGCGGCAATTGCTAGCATCACTCTAATAGATTTAATCTTCGCAACTGGTGAGAAGGTCTCATCATAGTCAACTCCGGGAGTTTGAGTAAAGCCCTTCGCAACCAATCGCGCTTTATATGTGTGTACGTTCCCATCCACGTCGGTCTTCTTCTTGAAGATCCACTTGCACCCTACGGTCTTACGTTCGGGCACGTAATCAACCAAATTCCAAACTTGGTTATCGTACATGGATTGGATCTCGCTATCCATCGCCTCTTTCCATTTCGCAGACTCCGGGCCTGCCATGGCTTCCTTACAGCTATTAGGTTCATCAAGATTTACTAGTGTACCATCACTAATATACGTGTCCCCTTCGGTAGTAATATGAAAACCATAAAACTGGGGATGAACTCTAACTCTATCGGAACGTCTAAGAGGTAAGGATTCATCAATTGGTTCAACCGGAGTTTCCTCCTCGGGTTGAATGCTAGCGGTAGAGGTTCCTTCATCTATCGACTCTTGAATCTCTTCAAGTTCGATTTGCCTCCCACTGTCTCCTTGGCTTATGAGTTCTCGCTCTCGGAAAACTCCTCTCCTCGCAACAAAGATAACATTATCTTTCGGTCTATAGAAGAGATATCCAAAGGAAGTTTGCGGGTAGCCGATGAAAATACATCGCTCACTTCGAGGTTCAAGCTTGTCGTGAGTATCTCGTCTTACGAAAGCCTCGCAACCCCAAACCTTGATATGTGCCAACGAGGGAGCTTTCCCCGTCCACATCTCGTGAGGTGTTTTGGCAACCTTCTTAGTAGGGACTCGGTTAAGGATATGGGCGGCAGTCTCTAAGGCATACCCCCAAAAGAAGATAGGTAGTGAAGCACGACTCATCATAGAGCGAACCATATCCAATAAGGTTCGATTACGCCTTTCTGCCACACCATTCAACTGCGGTGTCCTAGGAGGCGTCAATTGCGAAACTATTCCACACTCCTTGAGATAATCGTGGAATTCAAGACTTAGGTACTCTCCTCCTCGATCGGATCGAAGCATCTTGATTTTCCTGCCCAATTGATTCTCCACTTCATTCTTGAACTCTTTGAACTTTTCAAAGGTTTCTGACTTTTGCTTGATTAAATAGATATACCCATATCTACTATAATCATCGGTAAAAGTCACATAGAAGCGGTTCCCATCCTTCGTGGTTGTTCTAAAAGGTCCACATACATCGGTATGTATTAGGTCTAATAGTCCCTCACCCCTTTCACAAGTACTCGTGAAGGGTGACTTAGTCATCTTTCCAAGTAAACAAGACTCGCATGTGTCATCTTCCCTAAGGTCGAATGACTCCAACACTCCATCCTTTTGGAGTTGGGCTATGCGTTTCTTGTTGACATGTCCAAGACGACAATGCCACAAGGATGCTTTATCCATACTAGTGGAAGAATCAATATTCAAAACATCATTTCCTAAGTTATCAACAATCATAACAGTTTCATATATTCCATTACATGGTATAGCTTCAAAGTAAAAGACACCATTTAGATAAGCCAAAATAGAACCATTCTCATTATTAAAAGAAAATCTAAATCCTTGTCTATATAAACCATGAAATGAAATGATGTTTCTAGCCATTTCTGGCGAATAACAACAATTGTTCAAATCCAAAACTAAACTATTCTTAAGCACTAAAGAATACACTCCAATCTTGGTCACAGGCGACGATCTTCTGTTCCCCATGATTAGATTGATCCTTCCTTGCTCCACATCCATACTTCTTCTTAGTCCCTGTATATTAGAACAAATGTGATAACCACAACCGGTGTCAAGAACCCAAGAAATAGCATGATTAGAATCGTTAGATTTGATTGCATATATACCTGCGAAAGATGGCTTGATCTTTCCTTCCTTGATGGCTTGCAGGTAATCCGGGCAGCTTCTCTTCCAATGTCCTATCTTGTGGCAGTGGTGGCACTCTGCCTCCTTCGGGTTAGAGCAGGGCTTAGAGGGATCAACTTTGGTCCCACTAGAAGAGGAACCATCTCGGGCTTTCACCTTTCGATAGTTATTTGAAGAAGCTTTCCTCTTCTTTCCCTTCCCTTGACCAATAGCCAAGACAGGAGCAGCGGATGGATTGGGAGTTGGTGCAACAGACTTGTCCTTGAAATTGCTCTCAGCAACCCTCAAGAGACCTTGGAGTTTACTTAGAGTGACCTCCTCTTTGTTCATGTGGTAGGTCATCCTAAATTGATTATACATCGGAGGCAAAGAGTGAAGCACCATGTCGATCGCCAAGTCTTCGCCGAAGTCAACATTTAACTTGCGAAGGCGGTCGACATACCTTTGCATCTTTTGCAAGTGCACGGTAAGAGATTCTCCATGACCCATCTTAGCGGAAATCATGTTAGTGAAAATCTCGTAACGCTCTTGTCTCGCGTTTTGGTGGTACCTCTCCAACAAGTCTTGATGCATCTCGTATGGATACATGTCCTCGTAGGACTTTTGGAATTCGGAGTTCATGGTGGCGATCATGATGCAATGTACTTTCGTTGCATCTCGCTCATGAGTTTCAAAGGCGGTGATTTCGGCGGGAGTAGCAACTTCTGGGTTGATTTTCTCGAGCTTCTCATCGAGGACATACTCTTTATCCTCATAGCGAGCAATGGTGCGAATGTATCTTATCCATTCGCTAAAGTTCGTTCCATCGAAGGTGACCTTTTGGCAAAGGCTCATCAACGTGAAAGAACTAGCAGCAGCGTTGTTTGCGTTTAACATCTATAGAAAGGACAAAGATTGATTAGAATAAGAATCCCTAATTATCACCCAATAAGAAAAATTAGGGCTAGGATCCAACAATAACATTTACATACTAGAAAAGGGATGCCGTAATCTAACATGCAAATAAATTGAAGGTAAGTGAATGACGATTCACTAATTCTCCATCACAAAACTTAAACTATTAGTCCTAAGTGTTTTTGAGAATTCCTAGGTTCGGATGAGATTCATTGAACTATTCAATGGCATGTTTAAATCTCAATATGCCCCTCTTGTTTGTGACTGGGATGCCGAGGATCACAAAGCGGGTGTGAATTACCATGCAAATTCACATGGTGCCTTCATTGTAACGATCACCTATTCGATGTGCCGGTAAACCACACACGCTCCATCGAACTATGATGAACAATGAATCACCCTTTGCCACCTTCGCTTAGAACCAATTAGTGTGCCGGTAAACCACACACGCTCCACTAACATCTTAGCAAGGTGCAAAGTGTAATTTCATGGGATTGCATCAATTCACTTTTCCTAAAGTAACTAAGATTGGGAAATTTTAAAAGAAAGTTTAGTTACTTCGTATTTCTTATTATACTTTTAATGAGAGGATGAGGTTGCCCTATCCTACCCGTTCGGCTAACGACCCTCCACCAATCAAGCAAGCGGTGGGTGTGAGTGTACACCCATTAAGCGCCATTTTATAGGCCGCAACCTTATACCCACCTTATAGATCGGCTTCGTGAATGAGGCCTACTAGCGGTAAGACTAGCATTTAGTTATACATATATATATTATTCTAGTAATATCATATAAGTATAGGGTTGCATTTTAAACTTTTCAAAATCTAGGGTTTGAAATTTAAGTTGTCTAAATTAAAACTTTTAATCACAAATATAAATTTCAAAACTTTAGGGTAGGTTTTAAACATTTAAAACATGAAGGATCAAATAACAAATAATTCCAATTAACAATTAATATTCTAATTTTCTTTATTTGATTTATCTTGATTTCTTTGAAGATAATTACCAAAATAATTAATTATTACCATATAAGGAAATTAAATATTTTATTAGATGATAAATATCTTTAATTAGATCAAGATAATAGTCATATTTATCAAAAAATCGGATTTAGATTGATCTAATATGATTAAGGTAAGTTTCCATAAGATAATTATGAAAAAATCCCGAATCTGGTCATTCCTGACGCCTGGACTCGCCGAGTGCACAAGGGGACTCGCCGAGTCAGGCCTACTCGACGAGTCCACCTTGGAACTCGCCGAGTCAGTGACTCAAAACCCAAAAAATCGAATTTTGCAGGTTTGTTTCAGTTATTCAAGCAACAATTTAAAGAAAACCAATCTAGGCTCTGATACCACTGATGGGTTTAAGCCATAAGAACTTTCCTATGTGCGCATGCAAAACCCTAATGCTTGGATCTAGGCTTTCTAATAAACATGCTTTTGAATCCAAGACTTATAATGGCTAATTAGGCTAAATAACAATATTGAAACAAATCTAGAATCATACCTTTGAATCCCTTGTTGATCTTGTTTGTCTTGGAGCTTCTAGAGTCACAATTGTCACTCCTCTAATGGCTTACAAACACCAATAGCAAGCAAGATGATTTAGGAGAGAGGAGAGGGAAGGAATTCGGCCAGAGGTTCCTTGCTTAAGGTTGTGTGTCGAATTCCCTCATCCATAGGGTCTATTTATACTATCAGACTGCTTAAGGGTTTCACCCTAAACCCTAATTGGATAATCTTCTCTTAAGGCTATCCAAATCCATTCCATAAATAACCCTATGGACTATTTGAGCTATCCTAAAGCTCTTAGAATCCGTCCAAGGTATATCTTAATGGATTTACAGTCTAAAGTTTAACTATCAAACAATTGACAGTTTATACCCTCTTATTTAATTAATCTCTTTAAGTCACCAAATTAATACCAATTAATTTATGACTTATATTAATCAAATAGCTAAATATTATTCCTTATAATATTTACTCTCTCTTAATAAATCATCCTTCAAGTTGCTATGGTGAAGGCAACCCAAAAGGACCATGCACCACCGAATATAGTTATAGCCTTAGACACTATTCCAACACAAAGGATCTCTAAGAATTGGTTTTTATTACTATATAGCAACAAAGGTATGCGATCTAATATTTCATATGTAGATTTAGAATTATTAGATACATATTAGGTTTTCCTTTTTGTGTTCAATGCTTGTATGTCTAATAGACAAAACATAGATCAAATCTTCGGTTGCATGCTCACATAGGATTGTTTGTATAAAACCCATCAATTAGTTACATCAACCTCGATGTTTGTATGGTTTGATGTTAAAATTCTAGAGCAATGAATTCAGATCCCATGGTTACCAATCATACTCATGAAAGGAAGGGAAATCGAAACTAACACAACCTTTAAATCAAAAAATGTTATTATTTTGCAAGATTTGGAATAAAAGAAGTAGGTTGCTATTTACCGTATAGTAAATTCCTAAAACAAAATTTGAGAAAAAGTAAGTTGCTACTCATGCAGTTTGACCATAACACGAGGATATGTCGTATAGGGTTGTTATTTATGCAATCTCATCGCGTATAGATAGTAAATTCCTAAAATTATTCCATTTGCAATTACAGATTAATATTAGACTTAAGATTTAAGAGTATTTGGTTGGGTTAAAATTTTAATAAAACCTATAGATTTCTTTCTTTGTACGTCATCTACTAACGGTTATCTACCTATTCGAAACCTAAAAAATGATAATCTACCTATTCTAATAAACGACCGTGGTTTCTGTAATGCCCGTAGATCCGGGCTAGTCAATTTAGAGACGATAAGCATCAAAAATGACTTTTTGATGGAAGATTATTTAGAAGTATTAATCTTAACCAAGTTTTAGTATATGTCACAAGGTTTCCGTGCATATAAAGAACGTCAAAATCCGAGTTATAACGAAGAAGTTATGACCTGTCGAAGTTTCGCGACAGAACCGACACGACCTAGCGTGACCCAGCGCGACGTAAATAGTGAATTTAAGGTAGATATATATCTAGCCTTAGTGATCTAAACGAGAGTCGAAGATTTCTTCGATAGTAGTCTAACGATAAAAAGACAGACGAAAACAGAGTTCAGATGTAGGAGTTATGATTTTCGAACGGAGTTTTCCTGTCCCGGCCTACTATAGATAATATATAAGTAATATACTTATAATATATTAAAAATAAAGTCAAAATTAGCCAATGGAGTCTAAACTAGAGTTGTAGATCATAATCTCACCTTCGCGTCGATATAAAGAACGTCGAAAACGGAGTTCATATGCGAAAGTTATGAATTTCTGAAGTTCGGGGCGCGAAACCCCAAAACTGTCAGAGACCACGACGTGGCAAGCAGTGCCACGACGTGGCAAGTCTCTTGACAGCTCCGGGAGTCCCCCAGATGCAACTTGGGATGACGCATGCAGTGACGATCAAGCCCATGACGTGGCAAAAGGATCCCACGACGTGGAAAGGGCCAAATTTGCCCTATAAATAGATTTGAAGGGCCAGCCGACTATGGTTGCTCCATCCCTTCTCTCCCACTCCCGATACACCCTCTAAGCCCTATTTTAACCCCCCGAAGCCTCGATATCAACCCCGATACCCGAAGCAAGTCCCGAAGCACCGAAGATCCGGAGAAGAAAAGAGTTTCCGATCCAAAGCTCTGCCCGCGAGAAACCCGGTGTGTGAAGTGATGCCGGTTTCACCGAAGAATACTACTTCTACAAGCCGTCGTGCTGTCCGATCATCTTCTGATCAAGTGAGTGTATACTACCTTTCATAAACATGATAATAATACAAGTATGATTTGAGTGTACTAAGTATATTGTTGTTTATATGTGTGAGTGTGTGGTTACTTTCTTCTAACACATAAATATGAAGTATTTGCTATGAAATACGTGCTATGTGTTTATATATTATTTGTCTATTTGAGATGGACGTGGAATTGATGTTTTATACAAGTGTTAAATGATTTAAACTGTGTAAGTATTCATATCTACAAAAATGTTGAGTAGAACTTGGGTAGATGGGATAGTTGGTGACTATGGAGTTAGCGCCTATTGTATAAACCTTGGCAACGATGTGACTTCGTGCCTATTTGATGAACCTTGGCGACTATGGAGTTAGCGCACGTTGAGTAAACCTTGGCGACTATGGAGTTAGCGCTTGTTGAGTAAACCTTGGCGACTATGGAGTTAGCGCTTGTTGAGTAAACCTTGGCGACTATGGAGTTAGCTCTTGTTAAGTGAACCTTGGTGACTATGGAGTTAGCGCTTGATAACTATGGATTTAGTACTTGATAAATAAACTTTGGCAGCAATGGATTTCGTGCCAATTCCTTAGGAATAAATGAATGAAGGATAGTCGGTTCTTAGGATAAATCTTTAAGAAATAAATGGAGATAATAGGGGGTGGGTAATTGGATTGATTGTTTGATAATTGAATATAATAAATGTATTATTGTGGGTTGAAAACCCTATATGCTCACCAGGCTCCCAAGCCTGACCCACTCAGTTTTCTTTACATTACAGGTAATGGCACAACAGTATAAGTTGGTGGTCTTGACGAGAGAATTTGGATTATAGATCAGTAGTTATAAATAACTGTTGTAAGGTCTATTTTATATTGTTTATGCTTTTGGTCTGTATCGGAACATGACATCCCGATGTTTTATTATTTAATGAAAATACGTTCTCTTTGAGAAACGTCTTGATAAATTTTATCATATTTTGTTTTGGGAACAAATTCCGCAACTCTTTTAAATCAAAAGGATTTACTCTGATTTTTATAAAACAAAGCATAAACAAATCGGTCTTTTCTGGCCGTGAAATTGGGGATGTCACAGTTTCCACATAATTAATAGTTATCTACCTATTTGATCCTCATGCTGATTCAATTGTCGAGAAGCATAAGCAATGACTCGTTCCCTTTGCATAAGGACCGCCCCTAAACCAGTGATGGACGCATCACAAAATACTACAAAATCCTCGGCACCCTTTGCAAGGGTCAACACCGAGGCCTCGCATAACCTCTATCATAATGTCTCAAAAGCAACTTGTTGCTTAGGGCCCCACTGGAAATCCACTCTCTTCCTCGTCAGACAAGTGATGGGTACTGCGATCTTGGAGAACTCCTGAATAAATCTTTGATAGTATCCCACCAAACCCAAGAAACTCTTGATCTTTGAGGGAGATTTTGGAACCTCCCATTGCATCACGACCTCAATGTTGGCCGGATCGACCAAAATCCCGTCTTGGTTAAGGAGATGTCCTAAGAATTGGACCTCTCGTAACCAAAACTCACACTTCGAGAACTTGGCATACAACTGTTCCCGCCTCAATACTCCCAAAAGCTCTCGAAGGTGACTCCCATGCTGCTCTCTAGTCTTGGAATACCCCTAGATATCATCAATGAACACAATAATAGATCGGTCGAGCATCGACCTGTACACATGATTCATCAAATCCACAAAAATTGCAGGGGCATTGGTGAGCCCAAATATTATCACAACGAACTCGTAATTCCCATAACGAATCCGGAACGTGGTTTTCTCTACGTCCTCCTCTCTCACACTCACCCGATGATATCCGAACCTCAGATCGATCTTGGAAAACCAAGATGCACCATGTAACTGATCAAAGAGGTCATCAATACATGGAAGGGGATAACGGTTCTTTATTGTCAACTTGTTCAATTCCCGGTAATTAATGCACATTCGATATGACCCATCCTTCTTCTTGACGAATAGTATCATTGCTCCCCACGGTGAACTGTTCGGTCCTGATGAACTGTTTGCCTAACAGTTCCCGAAGCTGAGAGGACAACTCTTGCATCTCGGGTGGTTCCAAGCGGTACGACACCTTTGCAATTGAATCCGCACATGACACTAGATCAATATTGAAGTCGACCTTCCTCTCGGGAGGCACACCGAGTAATTCCTCCGAGAATACATTGGCAAACTCCGTGAAAAATGGCACACCGGGTAACTCTTTAAGATCACATTTTTATGACTCAAGACCCCTCTTAAGATATGAAAGGTTGACTTATAGGTCAAGAACATGCCATGCTCAAGAATAACCATTTTTGGGACAAAAAGTGCCTTAAAGGAAGAGATGTCTAGATCTACAAGATGGAGTGATCAAGATGTGAACTTTATACCTCTAGGAGGTTGCTAACAAGAAGGTGATCTCAAATCCAAGATTCCACCAAGGTCCATACTCTTCTCACCACTCTCTTCTTCTTCTTCAAGAACACCTCCAAAACACTCCAATGGCCTCCAAATGCACTCTTCTCACTTAGGGTTTGCTTGGGATCGATTTTCATAGAGGGAACCTGATGAAGAAATGAGACATGAGGCTATAATAGGGTTTATATATATAGACCAAACCCTAACATTTAGGGTTTTCACATTTTTCATGTACGCCCCGCGTATGAGGTGTATGGCCAGCATGCTAGGGTGCGCCCAAGTAGGCCTAGCGTACACAACGTACACTCAACATACCACACTTGGACAAAAATTATCATATTGCTATAATGGGCCAATCTAGCAACCTTCTTCAAACCCAAGGGTCAAAAATGCAATATTATTCAAACATAGGGTTGAAATTGAAATTACCTTGACATCGGGATGTTACAATCCGTTTTGTCACACTAGCATGACATACCATTCTAGTGTGATATTTGCCCAAAATAGGAAGAACAAATCAACCTATAATAGCAAAGGACATCTACTTTGCGAATGAAGGTACCACCCCAATAGAGTTCTAATGCCCTTTCTGGGATTACTGTCCAGACTTGTATTCAATTCTTATGCTGCCACATTCAATGTATGCATGGGCACCACTTTTCATTTGACTTCTCAAACACACAATTGCCATGATGCATTTTTATTTAAACTTTTATATAAAAATTATAATTGTTTTTCCATATCTCATTTTTATAACAATTATAACAAAAAAATCTATCAAATCACGTATTATATACCAAATACTCTATATCTCATTTATTGTTAACGTATCCCTTAGAGGGAACGTCAAAAAGAGATGTCAAGACTAGTATCGAGCTCGACCTGAGCTGACATCCCGACAAGCGTGAGACCATTCACAGTGTCCTACGTGCTCGTCAGACGATAGCTACGATCTCTGTAATAACTGAAAGATCCTTCTCTATGCAATGGGGAGAGGATGCAAAAAGGTGTGACGAAGAATCTTCCAATAGGAGTTCGCTACGTCACGCCACACGAAGGAAGGTCCAACAAAATCATTTGAGGTCCACATTCCTTTAGAACCAGGTATAAAAGGATCCTTCTTCCTCGTGAAGGAGGAGGATTCTCTTTCGAGTGATAATTTTTTCTCTTCTTTGAGAACAAACACTAACTAGATCGTCGGAGCTTCGTCCCGGGATTCCCTCACGAACGTTGACTAACGATCTACTTCCCATTTTTGTATTATGATATCAGGAGAGGACATCTACACTAAACCCACCGACAATCTCAACACTAACATCTCCAACATATCACAACATTTATAAAACATTTATAATAAAAAATCTGTCAAATCATTTATTATATACCAAATACCCCATATCTCATTTATATAATATTTATAATAAAAAAATCTGTCAAATCATTTATTATATACAAAATGCTTCATATCTCAGCGCTAAACCCACCGACCACGCGTTGCCACTCGCAGCCACGCGCCGGTGGAATGGCCGGTTGTCAACTGCCATCAGTGTTGTGTTTTTTTTCCTTTTTTCGATCAACTTCAAAGGACCGTAACTTCTTCATCCGAACTCCGTTTTACCCGATTCTTTTTGCGTTATTTAGTATGTCATGATTTCTTTGAAATGATATATTGTTTGCTTAATTTGGATGCCGTGTAGTCAATCTTCCAAGCCTTCAAAGTTGGCATATTAACTAACGCTATTATTTTCTAAAAGTTAACGATTTTACTCCCGGTTATTCCGAAAACGTTTTCGGCCATTCGAAACTATTCTTTACCTATTATAGATGAATGTAAACTTTTAAAATCCATCATCCCAAACCTGGTTCGATTTTAAACTCAGTTTTAGTTATTGACATTTTCTTAACAAATTTAACTTTTTATCAACTTCTTGCATTTGTATCTTCTTTGTACGAACTTCAATCTACTTGATTCTTGTTTCTATATTTTCTTCTTCATCTTAACTTCATGTTAAATTCAAGTATCTTTTCAATTGATCATACATCGTTCTAGTAATTTAGCCCGGAATATTAGCATTTTACAATTTTCATTTTATACTTAGATATATTCCAAGTGTTTATTTTTACCATATTTTTTTGCAACTTTGAGTACTAATTTCTCATTACGACGACCTCGGTTTTGGCCAATTCCTATTGGGTCATACACTTTGTAATCCCCTCTTTACGCTACAACTTACAACTCGTAACTGATCATTCTGTAATTTATTTTATACGGTTCCAAATTAGGAAACTTTGTCTTTTTGAAATTTTCATATTTAATATATTTTTACATTGTAGTTTACGTTTCGCTTGTATTGAGTTTCATGCATAACTTGATTAAAATTTTATTATACATTCATTTCTACATACTTTTTACATATATATATATATATATATATATATATATATATATATATATATATATATATATATATATATATATATATACATTTTACATTTATTATTTCGTTATATGTTAATTTGAAAATCCCAAATATTCGTATAATTTTTGAGATGTTACATACATATATAAGAAATTGGGAGGCTAAAATATTACGGATAAACATGGTATTTTTTTATTATCTCAAAACATGATGAATCAATTAATCCCCAATTTTGAACCTGTAAAATCAATGGTGGTGGAGGAGCCATATCGAGCGGTAGAGAAATCAAGGGAGGTGGGTTTACACTGGAATGAGTAGAGGTTAAAATACTTAGGCCTCTACATGAATCTTTCGAAGAGCATCAATTTCATTCAACAAATCAAACTCCAAACCTTTCTTCTTCAACTCCTCCACACATTTCTCAGATAGCTTCCCGTGCATCTTCGTTCTCCCTTTCCAGTAAGTTATCTGTGTATGATTTCATTTTATTAAATTAAAATTCCATATTTAATGTATAAGGTAATATATATGTAAAGTATTTATTAGAAGAAGTTTATATATGTAATATATTCAATACATTAAAGTTTCATTAATTTTAATAATTCAAATTTTTCTCATTTTTCTTATAAATTCAAACTTTTCAAATTGTTAAAATTTTATATATATATTTTTTTTATTTAAACTCATTTAATACATGGGTCTCACACCTAGTATATATATATATATATATATATATATATATATATATATATATATATATATATATATATATATATATATATATATATATAGGGTTAGGTTCATGTGAGACGGCCTAATTTTGTGAGACCGTGAGACGCGTTTTTTTATTTTATTTTTAATTTTTTTTAGTTAATTCAAGTTCTGAAAATAGTATTTAAAAAAAGATTTTTTTTGATTTTTCCATTTATTTTGCATTTTAAAATTATTTTTAGAATATGTACAGTGTAATATTCTATTTAGAATATTTCACGTATTTTTCAACAAACAAACGAGATTTTTTTTTTAATTTTTTTTTAGTTAATTCAAGTTCCGAAAATAATATTAAATTTTTTTTTTTAGATTTTTGCATTTTAAAATTATTTTTAGATTTGGTCAAACGGTCTCACAAAATTAGAATGGTCTCAAATAAACATATATATATATATATATATATATATATATATATATATATATATTATATATATATATATATATAATATTGTGGATAAACACGGGATTTTTTTATTATCTCAAAACATGATGAATTAATTAATCCCAATTTTGAACCTGTAAAATCAATGGTGCTGGCGGAGGCATATCGAGCAGTAGAGAAAATCAGGAGAGGTGGGTTTACACTGGAATGAGAAGAGGGTAAAATACTTAGGCCTCTACATGAATCTTTAGAAGAGCATCAATTTCATTCAACAAATCAAACTCCAAACCTTTCTTCTTCAACTCCTCCACACATTTCTCAGATAGCTTCCCATGCATCTTCTTTCTCCCTTTCCAGTAACTTATCTGTGTGATGAATATTTTACCATTTTTTTTCAAATAAACAAGATAATCGACATAACCTATAATACCCGATTACAATAATTGAATAAAATTTAATGGTAACCCACATAAAAAAAAGTTAGTGAGTATAAAAAAATATTAAAAAATTAGATATTTTTGTGTTTTGGGATATAGAAAACTTTACAAACCTTTAAAATGCTTATCAATAACAAAAATATGTTTATTAAGTAATGTACATTTATGCATTAGTAATAATAATCTTACGTAATTTGGTAGGTGGGTAAAGGGTACTGATTACTGTTCGAAAACGAAAATTACATAACGTGGAATGCCATGAACCGCTAAATATATGCATCGTCTAATAAAGACCTACAACGCTGACTCAATGGCCTCATCCGATTTTCTATTTTTGTCTTCTCCTCCATCTTCCACTGAAGACCTGCAACAATGGCGGAAAGACATCACCAAAGCCTTGCAAAATCTTCTTTCCTCCAACACCACCCTTCCTATCTGCATCTTCAAACTTCCAGAAACCATAACCTCCGAAAAACCAGACTCTTACGTTCCCCAACGCATCGGTCTCGGACCTATCCACCATTTCCGAACCGACCTCTACAGCAAGCAAGAAAAGCTTAAAATCGTCACAGCAAATATAATTCTACAACCCTGCAATATCACGACTGAGTTCGAAAAGATTGTACAAGAGAGTCTCATAAATATTGTCCCAGTTGCTGAATACTGCTACGACTTGCCTTTCGACATCGATGATGATGTTTTAGCATGCGTTTTCGCCATAGATGCACTCGTGTTGCTTGATGTTTTATCGAAAGTGAGAGACGGACGTTCAACGGCGTTTATGGAAGATGTTATGATGCTTGAAAACCAAATCCCGTTAGTGATCTTAATCGAACTACTAAAAGCTCTTGACGTATCAACTGGCGATTCTGCCAATTTGTTTCTTACGAATTTGTTGCTTAACTTTTGCCAAACACGAGCGATTTTTAAGTTTATTATACCCAAAAACCAGTTTGATCTTGGTATAGATAATCGCTTTCATCTGCTTGATTGCATGCATCACTTGATCGTAAACCATACTATTCCTCCAACCCCTTCTGCTCGAATCAATTTCTCGGTTGGTATAAATCTAGAGAATGTGGAAAACGTAGTGCAAACCGCAGGAGAGTTATTCCCTTGTTTAAATGTCTTTTTTCAGCCTGTTTTACTCCTACTCAAATTGCCATGGGACAAGATCGGAAGTTTGATCAAGAAAATGTTGGGAGATCCTCATGAGGTGCTTGAAATCGACATCCCTTCGGTTTCACTTCTTACAAGAGTCGCAAAGATTGGATTTTCCACCACAATTGGAGGCATTCGGGACATTAAATTCGACGACGAAAATCTCACATTTTGCCTCCCCATTCTTGAATTGAAACCTGATTCTGAAGTTATATTAAGAAATTTGGTGGCATACGAAGAGTTAATGTTCAAGAATGGTATCGCTACAAATCTTGATTTCACGGAGTATGTTGATTTTATGTGTGGGATTGTTGATAGTGTTAAAGATGTAGAGATTCTTCGGGAGAAAGAAGTCATCGTAGGTGATATGGAGGATGAGGAAGTCGTAAAACTTTTTAATGGGATTACTAAATCGAGTGTGAAAGTAAATGGGCAGAAATCGAAGTTGAAAAATACCATTGAGAAAGTAAATAACCATTATGGTAATATTCCAAGAATTAAAGTTTTTCGCTTTCTCAAGAAGCTGTTTTTGGCATCGTGGAAAATTCTTGTAGTCGTGTTTGTGATTTTGAGTCTACTGTTGGCTATTTACGTTGGTGTTTGTCAAGTTTATGAATGTAAGGATCGTTTTGGGCTTGGTAAGGGTCGATTGGTCATTCCATATGTTACCATGAATAACAAACTTCTTGATTTTTAGGTCATTAATAGAAGGTTATATTGTATCGTACAACTTATTGATTATGAGTTAGTTGAAGTTTGAAATGACCTTTTTAAATTAAATTACAAGTTTAGTACTGTATGTAGTATGTAAAAAGTCATTGATTTAATCAATGTATTTCATTTGTTGGACAATTTGTACTACAGTTGGTTTTCGTTGCGTATGTTTATTAATTTTTACACATATATGGATTTAAAGCACGGCCCTTACGTGTTGCCATCGGCCATGTGACGTAGACAAAAGGGCATTGTAGTCATTTGGCCTTTCTATATTGTTTGTGCAATTAACCGCCATTTTAATTATTCTCATCAATCAAGGGGTTTTGAAGTTTCAACTCATCTGATGAGAAACACAACCTGCATAAACCACATTAAGTTAGAGAAAAAACACCAATACTATTTATTCTTTTATTGACAAGAATGGACAACAATTGCATCGTCGAATACCTGCCTTCAATCATATCAATAAAATGGGTTAAAGTAGTTTAACTTTTTCTTATCAAAAAGTCATGCCCGATAAGCATTGGGATATTTAAAATATATACTTTTGTAAAGTAGTATTAACTTATAGAATTTTGACAACCCATCGACCGTCATTTTCCTTATGAGATGAAGGAAGAACTCAGTATGTTTGGTTCATGAAAAATAGTATTGGAAGCCAAAAAAAAGACAAAATTGCAAAAATGGTCCTTTGTTTGTCAAATTTATGTGCTTTTGATCCAAAACGAAATGTTGGTACACTATTGTTGCACTATTGGTCTAAAATTGAATCTTTTTATTGGTTTTGGTCCCTATCAACTTAAAAAGACCATTATACCCCTTAGATTTGTTTTTTCTATTATTTTATTATTTATGTTTAATATTTTTAGTTAATTAAAACTAAAAAATACCAACCACCAACCCATCTCTCTCTCTCTCTCTCTCTCTCTCTCTCTCTCTCTCTCTCTCTCTCTCTCTCTCTCTCTCTCTCTCTCTCTCTCTCTCTCTCTCTCTCTCTCTCTCTCTCTCTCTCTCTCTCTCTCTCTCTCTCTCGTTCAACTCCACCACCACCTCCAATAAACCAAATTTGGAAACAAAAACTGGATTGTTTTTATGGTGATCCATTTTTCTAAGATGTGGGTTCTAATTTTGGGTTAGATTTGAATACGATTTTTAGATTTAAAGTTTTTTTTTTTTATCTGTTCATCTTGATGTTCCTCTTTACTTTTTTCAGATCACAAGAAATTGGTGTTAAATACATCATCACTATATCTCTCTGTATAATTTTGGTTTGATATGAAGATATGAAAAAGATTTCATCCAGTGAGTTGTTTGATTATGTATGGTTGGGAAGAAAAATAAAAGAGATGTTTGTATGATAGGGGAGAAAAATAAGAAACGTGGTCCGGATGACGAACACCATCCATAAGCTTTTCAATTTCTGTAACCTCAAGAAGGCGTTTGGCGATGACAACAATTGTTGAATTTTTAGTGTAGGCAGTGGTAGGTAGGGCTACTATCGTCGCCCAAGGCAAGGCCAACGCCTTGGCTTCACCTTTTTCGGCTTGTTCAAAATCGATTTGGGGACTTCACTTTTTGGATTTAAGTTAGATCGGAAGCCCTTCGCTCTCTTTCATCTCTTTCTTTAATCCAACACTGACTTTGATTATGGATCTTGGAACCAGATTAGAACACAAAATTGGATTTGATTTTAGTAGAAATTTCAATTTGGGGACTTCAATTTCTGGGTTTAAGTTTGTCAGGAAGAACTGAAGCAGTGAGAGGAATCAACCATCAACAACTCCATTGATCTAGGGCAGAGGTCGGTGCAGGCAAAGAAGGAAACGAGGAGGATGGAGATTTCAAACAACTACTGTCTTGAATGCTTAGGAGATGAAGATGTATGAACCAAAAAAAATTACATCAGAAGAGGGTGCTCTGACGAAGTCGTTGCCGGTAAAGCAATGGTTGTAGAAGAAGATGTGTTGATGGCGGTGTAGGTTTGATTTGTTTATGATGATGGTGGTTCCAATCGGAAGATAGCGTTCGAAGATGTGTGTGTGTGTGTGTGTGTGTGAGAGAGAGAGAGAGAGAGATGGGGAGGGGGTAGGTTGGGTTTATTTTGTTTTTGTTTTTCTTTTAAATGTAAGAATAAGAAAATAAACAAAAGAAATCAAAATATAATTATTTTAGGGGCGTATTAGTCATTTTAGGTGGATGTGGACCAAAAACACAAGAAAATACAACCATAGGGATCAAAACAAAACAACGTATCTAAAATTGGACCAGTGGTGCACCAACATTTCATTTTTGACCAAAACTACAAAATTTTGCCAACCACAGGAACCATTTTTGCAATTTTGTCCCAAAAAAATCACAACTATATTTACCAAAATATATGAACTTGTTTTAATCTTTAATCCCCAAATGAGATAACTTTAAAATCCATAATATTTTACACTTTCCCCAATATTATAAATCCACAAAAATAACAACTTTAGAGACTCATACCAATATATACTAACTCCAATCCCATGAAGCTTTTTCTAGTGTCTCAAAACCCTTGGAGGGAGCTCTAGGTTATCAAGGTCCTAGAGGAATGCATAAATTGATCGAGAGGCTGAATGGTAAAAAAAATGTCTAAACGAGTAGTGGTAAAGTAGATATAATTTTCATATATATATATATATATATATATATATATATATATATATATATATATATATATATATATATATATATATATATATATATATATATATATATATATATATATATATATATATATATATATATATATATATATTACACAGGTTGATTAAAAAATAAAATATTCAAATGTAAATAATAAATATTTTTTAAAATAAAATTTTAACATAAAGTATTAAAATTTGAAATAAAGAACATATTTATTGCAATTTATTATAATATTTATTATATTCGATAGCTTATATATATATATATATATATATATATATATATATATATATATATATATATATATATATATATATTATTTACTGCTTTTTAATTTTAAAAATTGAAAAAACGCATAAATTGGCATGTTGGTATTATTTATTTAAAAAATATCACAAAATTACAACTTATTAGAGAGTTTCACATATGATAAAATTATATATATATATATATATATATATATATATATATATATATATATATATATATATATATATATATATAACTAACAAAACTGGGCTTCTCCCACAACCCTATCTGTGGATAATAGTCTTTATCTACGGATTTTCCACGAAACCAGATTTGTGGGTAAAAGTTCATGGGTAATGTTTTTCTACAGATTACCCTTGGAATTATTCACAAACATATTAACCCATAAATTCATCATAAACTATTTACCTTCGAAATTATCTACAATTTATCCACGTGCAAGTTAACCACGACTTATCAACGACAAGATTATACCAACGTAGTATCTATGAAAAGTTTTCCCACAACTTTTTCACGGATGTTTACTCATAAATTTTCCATTAAATTTTTTTCAACGATTTTTCTACAGATTTTATCCACAAAATATTACACACGGATTTTCCACAAATTTTTTTGGATGATTCCATGGATAGTCTTTCTTTATTATAATAGATTTCAAAAAATATATATTTACAAATTACATAAAATCTAAATTTTTGCTGCTAATTTAATATGAATAACAAAGTTTCAACGAAATCCATAAACTTAATCTAGAAAGTTTTAAATATCAAATCCACAAAAGTTTAAATTACCAAATCTATACCAAAGTTCTTTCGTACGTTTTTCCATAGTTTCTTGATGTGCTTTGGATTCCTCACATTCTTTTCGTGAATTGTTCCGATTCTCATTGATGGTAGGCTTCGTACTCATCGAGTTAGGTTTGCAAGTCTGGTATCTAAAATATGGTAAACCAAACAATATTAGCTAACATATGTACTCGTTTTACCAAAAAAATGTCAAATCAAACAGTGCTATTAGAAAAAAAGATTAAAAAAGTATTATTTGTATATTTTTTTTATCCGCAATAACAACATACTCTGCTTTTATTGTCCATAATAACAACATAGTTTACTATTTTTACCAAATACAAGAAGCATATTTACATTTATTATCCATAATATAAATATATTTAATTTTCAATCAATAATAGCAGCCTACTTATATCTAGCAACAGACTTTTTTCAGAACACATCCCCAAGTTAATTTAACAAAGCTAAACATATTAATTTCAACCAATATAACAATTTCACAAATCCTAAGCATACCATTTTAACAATTTAAACAACCAAAAAATATATATATATATATATATATATATATATATATATATATATATATATATATATATATATATATATATATAACAATATAATAACAAAGAAAAATGTACCACTATAATAACTTAACAAACCCTAAACATACAAATTAAAAAAATTTAACTAGTCAAATCATATCACCCTATTATCACCACACTTTACATAAAAGAATTATACTGTTTGTTGAGATCGGGCATAATTACCACCTCTCCTTGGCCTATGTGACATCCCCAATTTCACGGCCAGAAAAGACTGATTTGTTTATGCTTTATTTTTAAAATTAGTAATCGTTTAAAGAAAACTGTTGCGGAATTTGTCCTCAAAATAAACTATGATAAGAATTTATCAAAACATTTCTTAAAGAAATGTATTTTCATTATATAACAAAATCTCGGTATGTCATGTTCCGATATAGACACATAAGCATAAACAAAACTTACATTTATTTACTCAATAGGCACAAAGCCGCATCGTCACCAATGTTTATCAAATACCATCGTTCATCACACACCAACTATTCCATATACCAATATTCTACCCAACATTTTCGTAGATATAAATACTTACACAGTTTAAATCATTTAACACCCGTATAAAAACATCAATTCCAAGCCCATCTCAAATAGACAAATAATATATAACACATAGCACGTATTTCATAGCTAATACTTTATATTTATGTGTTAGAAGAAAGTAACTATACACTCACTTGATCAGAAGATGATCGGACAACACTACGACCTGTAGAACTAGTATTCTTCGGTGAAATCGAGAGATCTTACACAAACCGGGCTTCTCGTGGGTAAAGCTTCGGCTTGGAAATTTCACTTCTCAGGATCTTCGGGGCTTCGGGAATTGCTACGGGGCTCGAAAATGATACCGGAGCTTTGGGGTATAACTTGCACGCAAAACGAGGTAAAACTGAGAGAGAAAGAAAGATTTGAGCAAATAAATTTGGCAACCCTCAACTTCTATTTATAGGGTGCTGAAAGAAGGATTACGTTGGGCGTAATTTCGGAGTACGATGGGCGTACTCGGTACACTAGGTGTACGCTTCGGATCAGGCCGGAGTCGTCATCGCTTACGAACCGATGCACTCGAGTATTGGGTCAGGTCGACGTGGCCCATTTCAGTTCATGCATATGGGTACGCTGGGCGTACTCCATTACGCTTAGCGTACACCGACATACCAAACTTCTAAATTGCGTAACTTTCGCATACGAGCTTTGTTTTCGACGTTCTTTATATCCACGCGTAGGTGATACTATCCTCTACAACTTTCATTTAGGCTCCGTCGGCTAAATTTAACTTTATTTTTATTATTACTATTTTTAGTAGGCAGGAAAACTCCGTTAGAAATTCATAACTTCTTCATCCGACATCCGTTTTCGTCTGTCTTTTTATCGCTGCACTACTAATAACGAGATCTTTGATTCTCGTGTATATTACTTCGGCCAAAAATCACTTGATCTCAAGTTCGAGTTTCGGGCTGCATACTGCTAAGCTGGAACTTAGAAAAATCCCAACTTCCTCATACGAAGTCAGATTTGAGCGTTCTTTTTATGCACGCTCACGGTTTAACGAACTCCACGACTTTCGTTTAGGTCGCTAAGGCTAAATATTGCTCTAATGTAAATTCACGATTTACGTCACACTGTGTCGTACCGGTTCTGTCGCGAAACTTTGACATGTCACAACTTCTTCGTTATAACTCAGATTTTAGCGTTCTTTATATGTACGAAACCCTTGTAACATACATTACAACTTAGTTAAGATTATTTCTTCAAAATAATCTTCCATCAAAAAGTCATTTTTGACGCTTATCGTCTCTAAATTGACTAGCCCTGATCTACGGACGTTACAGCATGTCCCTCTATCACGGACCATAATCGTTTTTCCCATTTTCGACCATTAAACATTTTTTATTCGTCTAATCTTTAACATAATTTAATCAATTAATGTATTGACTTGTTTGTTCAACTTATTTCACAAATACACCTAACATACATAAGTACACATATACATGCATATATACATAATAATTCATTATACTGATTTATTTTATGAGCTTATTAAACACACAAATGCATGTATATGTATATGTTTCTAATAAATCAATAAAACAAAGAAATGCAATGATTTATTAAGTTATGTTAACTATGAAATGAAAAAAAAAATGTTGAAGGGTTGAAAAATGAAAAAATGATTATAGTATGTGGCTAATATGTGGATAATCACCCACACATTTCCCACGATGGTGAAGACTTTTTTCATTTTTCACAAGTTGATGTTGTTGTTTTTGTTTCATCCCTAATAATGTTTCATAAATCAATGTATTTCTTTGTTTTATCAACTTATTATATACATACATGCATACATACTTAATTAATCAATGTTTGGTTTGTTTAATCAACTTATTATTCACACACACACACACACACACATATATATATATATATATATATATGTACTTGTATGGGTATAATAAGTTGATGAAACAAAAAAAAATGCATTGATTTACTAAATTGATAGAAAATATGGAACGAAAAACAACATTTAAGGGCCGAATAATGAAAAAATGGTTTTGTTATGTGGGTAATTCGTGGGAAATCACCCACAGATTACCCACGTACCATATTTTTTTTTTCTCATTTTCAACCATTAAACATTGTTTTATTCGTCCAATATTTAACAAAACTTAATCAATTAATGTATCGACTTGTTTGTTTAACTTATTTGACAAATACACCTAACATACATAAGTACACCTATACATGTATACATACTTAATAATTCAGTATACTTCTTCATTTCATTACCTTATTTAACACATAGATGCATGTGTATGTATATGTTTATAATAAATCGATAAAAAATGCAATAATTTATTAAGTTATGTTAAGTATGAAATGAAAAAACAACCTTTAAGCGTCGAAAAATGAAAAAGTGATCCTGGTATATGGGTAATCTGTGGATAATCACATATAGATTTCCCACCGCTGTGAAGAGTTTTTTCATTTTGACCATTTACCGTTGTTGTTTTTGTTTCATCCTTTATAATGTTTAATAAATCTATGTATTTCTTTGTTTTATCAACTTATTATACATATACATGCATACATACTTTATAAATCAATGTATCGTTTGTTTAATCAACTTATTATTCACTCACATATATATATATATATATATATATATATATATATATATATATATATATATATATATATATCTACACACACACATGTGTATGGGTATAATAAGTTGATCAAAACAAAGAAATGCATTGATTTAGTAAATTGATAGAAATAAGGAATGAAAAACCAATGTTTAATGGCCAAAAAATGAAAAATGGTTTTGTTCTGTGGGTAATTTGTGGCAAATCACCCACTAATTACCAACAAACTGTAATCCCTAGGGACCAATTATATAGTATTTTTCTACACATGCACCATTTCTGTTATGTTTTCTTTCATTGCAATTATTGGTAAAAAGTCATATTTATGATGTTTTTATGGGTCAAACTGAGCTTTATTTTCCTTTGGTATATAAGATGTGTATTTAAAAATGATATAAACTCTTGAGTATAGACTATATAAAAATTAAAAATAAAAAAAAATAAAAACTTGAAAAACAAACAAAAAAAATCAATGATAATTACCATAAAGTGCTATTTTGCAATTAGCCATAATTATGTTGCTATGTTGTTAAGAAGAGGTGCTTTAGAAATTATTCAGAAAAACAATTCTTCAGACGAATCTTTAGCAACATATAAGGTATCCAATGCAATCTAACAACTGTTTAAAAAACGACTGTTTAGCAACATATAATGTATGAAAAATTCAACTGAAAGGAGTAATTAAAATAAATCCAACCATATAATTATTACAAATGTTGATTCTATGAAAAATAAATTAAATTGAGTAATTAAAAAAACCACAAGAATGAACAATATAGTTGGATGGTTGTAATCATCAAACATAATAAACAATGCACAAAAAAGCCACATAGAAAAATCAATGAATTCATCCACTTGTAGCAACAACAAAAACATAAAACATAAAAACAATATAGAATGATTGACATGTATATGAAAAGACAACTTTTTTGCTTCAAAAATCCAAAGACAACAACCCCAACTACAATAACAAATTGAGTGCAACTGTAACTATAACACTCTATAAATAATAAAAAAAATAATTACCATCTATTATTTAACGATGGCAAGTTCATCGACATATTCATTAATCTCACTAATAGAACTCCCTCTCTATGTACAAAATATCATAAACATAAACCAAAAAGAAAAAACTATTATCATCAAACATTTTTTGTAGATAAAGAGTAATATTCATACTCTACTTAAGCCCATACTCACCTAAAAACAATAAGCTTCTCATTCCACTTTAGTAGAGATTGTTTAAGCTCATAGAGTGACTTAATAAGTTTACATATTTTTTTATCACATTTGAAAAGTATATATAAATATATTCATCAATACTGCCGTAGAGAAAGACATTATCTACGTCTAGCTGAAATAGTTTCCAAAAATTGCTATATTATAACACATATCTCAGAATATCTAGTTAAAATTTCAAGATCAAGGAAGAGAATATGGAAAAGTCAACCCGAAGAAAACGATAAAATAAAATATGATAAATGCAGGTTTATCAAGACTAATATAATAAATGCTTTTCTCAAATACTTCATACAAAACTAGACCAAACTTATGTAAGTTGAAGTTAAGATACCGATTTAAAAATTATGCAAAATAAATAAATAAATAAAATAATTAAAAAAATTCAGCTTATACCCAAATGTTGAAACAAAATAGAAAATTTAGAATTTCAATAAATTCGGTACAAGCAACTAACATAACTAGTAAGCCTAATATGTTAATTTCAACAAAATAAACTACTAAATAAACTTAATGTATCATCAAAAGAAAGTTATTAAAAAAATAAGAAAATGCTAAAACAATTTAACTTTTAAGCATATGAAATTAACTAAATGCAATTCATGAATTAAAAAAACTTATTCTAAATGCAAAGAGTACGAAATAAATAGAAAATTAAATAAATAAAACACCCTCCCTAAGCTTGAACGTTTTCTTGTCATCAAAGAAGAAAACAACATAACAAATCAAGATTATAAAAAAATAGATAAAGGGAAAAAAAAAAAAAAAAAAAACACCTTATGTGGCAAATCAATATAACACCAAACGTAATTATCCCACATTTATAAAATAAAAGATCACTTAAATGAACTAGTGTTCGCTAAATACGTAGCAAAGGGACATGTATGGTTAGGATGTAAAAGAAATTAGGTCAACTTCATGAGATTTAGCAATTATGACACAATACATACAACGGTTAGGCATAATATTACGAGACTTTCCACTACATTCAGATAGCAATTACCAAATATATGCTCTTCCAAGTCATGGGGACAAAAACAAAGCGCAACACGAACCTACAAAAAATGTAAGAGTAACAAACTATATATAAATTTATATAAATTTGGTAAAGACTACAAATATCTAGGGCTGTTCATTATTTGGATAAAACCGAATTGTCCAATTGGAAAATTTGGATTGGACTATTTGGTTCGGATATTCGGATTTTTGGATTGGTTTTCAACAAAATCGAATTATTATTTTGGATTGTAGATTGGTTTTGGTTTATAAAATAAGAACCGAATAGTCCAAAAAAACTAAATAACAATTTGTTATGTTTTTGTTTTCAATATATCTATAATTATTTATTAATTTTATAATTTTTTTAAATAAGTTCAAATGGTTTTACCTATAAAAGACATTAATATGTACTTTCTGTCAAAAAAAAATTTATCTATTAAATAATAAGCTATAATATGCTTCTTCTGTCACAAGTAAATAATTTGTTTTTGCTTCTTCTGTAAAATTAGATCATATTATAATTTATATCCTTTTAAAATGTTATGGTTTTTGTAAACCGAATTATAAAAACCGATCCAGCCAAATTGTAATTGGATCGGATCGGATTTGAATTTAGTTTGGACTATTTGGATCCATATTTTGAAAACCGAAATCCATTTGGATTTACTAATGTTCAACTCCAAATAAGATCAATAATGATGAAAATATTTAAGTAATAGATAATCGTGAGGTTCTATGTAGATATCTACTAAAATGGAACTCTTTCCTAAAAACACAAAATGAAAGACGAAATATAAAGTTTTCAAAAATATTCTAACTTAATTAGCAAAAAGAACGAGAAACATATAATAAACTAATCACTTAGTTCGGTTCCTTTTCTATTTTTATTTTCTCTCTCTTTTTTTAACAACAAGACTGATGAACCTCTTGGTCTTCTTCGTGATGGCCAAGTGTGGATGTAGGTTGAGAGCAAGAGGTGTGAGCTTGCAATACAACACAACCAGTCAGAAGTTCACCGGCATGGGCCCGGGAGTAGGGCCGGTCCATACGTTTTCAATGCCCCGGGTGAAGAGACATAAATATGCTTGTATGTATAATTGAAGAGAACTCAAATAAAATATAAAATTTTAAAATAAAAATGTAGCACTTTTTTAATTTATAAATTCTATAACCATACAACTAAACATGCAATGACTACCTAAAACAACTTTGTGTGGGGTACGGTTACATGCCGAACTGATTAGGTACATGGTTGTTGCCTCATTATGGATTTTAGATTAGCTTTCTCCTTTATTTTGCAAGTTGGTTGTTTCTAGGCGGACTTTAAAGTTTGTTGCTATTTTTGGTGTTGCCTCAAAACTTCTTTGCATCTTTCTCTCTGTTCCAGTGCTCCCCAGTTGGTTTTTGTTCTGGTGCTCCCCAGTTGGTTTTGTTGCTATTCTTCTGTTTTGTATCTCGTCTGTTTGTACTTGCCAAATTCCTACTGGCTTCTTTTTTGTGTATAATATTTTCCTTATCGTTGAAAAAAAATCAATCTTTCTTGATTATTTTTTGAGTCATTGTAGTCTACATAGATGACTGTGATTTCTCCTTTATGTGTTTCTAACAGCAACATGCCCTGTTAAATCTATAGCTTAATAAATAAATCCATCAATTTTGTTTCAAGATGCTAATAAAAACATTTGAACTTTTGAAACAAATGATTTGACAAATGAACAAAAAGCAAAAATTAGAATATAAATGATACTTTAGTAAAACTTAATCACAAAACTACAAATTAATAAAACATAAGTTAAAATTTCTAAATGAAATCTTTGTCCACTTAATCACTTATGTATAATCATGCATTCCTTCAACAAATATGAGTTTCAAACAATAATCAAATTAGTATAGACATTAAAGAACTAAAAAGAGTTCCTTTTTGTTATTATATCATAAATTACTCATTAAGCAAAACAAGAACTACCTCACTAAATTTTTTTATCATTTGCTGAATTTTCTCTTAATTAAATCCCCAAGTTATCACTATTTAGAAGGAACCCACGATTTTAACTGCCCACTCTACGATTTTCCCCTTAGCTTCTTTTTCTCTCCTTCCTTTTTCTTCTTCCTTACGGTTGTTCTGTAATTCTACCATGGTGAAGGATAACCAAGGTTTTCAATCAATGATATCTTCTCTAACTCCGAACAGTTAAATGACATCGTTAAGATTTACAAGATTGATCCTCGATTTAAGCCACAACTTCCTTTTTAATCACACATGATTACTAACCCGCCATTGGGGTACATGGAGGTATATCAACAATTCTTTCGGGCTGGTCTCAGGTTACCTGCCTTTGATTTCCTGAAGGTGGTTGTTGATCACTACAATCTCTATATCACACAACTTACCCCCAATGGTTTTTGGTAGATCATCTACTTCGTAATACTTTGTAAACCTTTAAACATCGTTCCCACTCTTTCTCTGTTTTGATACTTTTACGTAACCATGGTGACTAATAACTATATATCGTTCTCTCTTTGCAAGGAAAAGATTAATATCTATGATGGGTTCCCTTCTTCTATTAAAAAAAAATATAAGCAATAGTTTTGCTTTGTCGATGCATCTACCTTTCTCGGGCCTATGACGTCTGGCAATCTTGCGAACCGAGATTCTGATTCCACCCTCAAAATCACCCTTGAAGAGAAAGCAATTGTATGTTAAACACGACTCTTTTATATGGGAAACAACAAGACTTTTATTAAGACACTTAAGGAGAACTTACACTTTGTGAGACTACTACACACTTTGCTTTCTTGGATGCTTTCTTGGATGGTTTGGAGCAAATGAGCTCCATACCTATTTATAGGCCTCATAGGAAGGTTCTAGATACTAGCATACACTTACTACATACTAGATAATTCTAGAACTATCTAACATACTCTACATGCTTCCATATGTTTCTAGAATGTTCTACCATGTTCTGGAGAGGTCTAGGTTGCTCCAGTGTCTTCTAGAATGATCTATATCCTTCCAGGGTCTTCCATGTCGTTCTAGAGTATTCTAGACTCTTCCGGTATATTCCAGAGTCTTCCATAGTCTTCCATAATGTTCTAGAATCTTCTAGAGCATTCTAGAACAAGCTAAAGTCTTCTAAATAATATTTGTTTTATTGGGCTAGTGATGATCTTTAACACTCCCCCTCAACACTAGCCCTCATTCTTCGTACCATGTTAAGCTGACAACGAAAACCTTCACATTTTCCAGTACTCAGCCCTTTGGTGAACAAGTCTGCTATTTGGTCATCGGTCTTGATCTTCCGCATCTCAATTTCTTCCATCAAGACTTTTTCTCTGATAAAGTGATAATGCACTTCCACATGCTTTGTTCTAGCATGGAATACTGGATTTTCTGCCAGCCGAATTGCAGATTGGTTGTCACAGTGAAGTGGTACTGCATAGTCAACCTTTTGATGTAAGTCCTCCATTAGGAGTACCAACCATGTACTTTCTTGAGCTGCTACAGCCGCTGCTTTGTACTCCGCTTCCGTGGTTGACAATGATACTGTTGGTTGTCTTTTACTACACCATGATATTGGTCCTGACCCAAGCTTGAACACATACCCAGTGGTTGATCTTCGGGTATCATGGTCTCCTGCATAGTCAGCATCACAATATCCAACCAACTTACAGTCTTCTCCTCTTTTATACAAGAGACCATAGTCAATTGTACCTTTGACATATCTCAAGATCCGTCGGGCAGCATCCAAATGAGGTTTCTTCGGACTTTGCATGTATCGACTCATAACTCCAACTGCATAAGCAATGTCAGGCCGAGATAAAGTTAGGTAGATAAGACTACCTACTAGTTGTCGATACATCGTTCCATCGTCCAACTCTTTTCCTTCATGAGCACATATCTTGGCATTTGGCTCTATTGGTGTTGATATTGGCTTACACTCCAACATGCCAAACTTTTGAAGTATATCTCCTGTATACTTTTGTTGGCAGAGGAACAACCCTTCCTTTGTACGATCAACTTCTAACCCCAAGAAGTGTTTAAGTTCCCCCAGCTCTTTCATTTGGAATCGCACCGATAGATTTTCTCTTGTTTGATGGATTTCTCTTTCGTCATCCCCGGTGATGATCAAGTCATCCACATAAACCAACACAATTGCCAACTTCCCTTCTTTTTCTTTGATGAATAGGCTTGAGTCTGCATGTGCAACTAAATAATCACTTCGGGTAAGAAATTCAGCAATCTTACCATACCAGGCTCTTGGTTCCTGCTTCAATCCATAAAGAGCTTTTCTCAACTTGCACACATGATTGGGATTAACTTCATCCTCAAATCCCTTTGGTTGGTTCATGTAGATCTCCCGATCTAATTCTCCATGCAAGAAAGCATTCTTCACATCCATCTGCCATAATTTCCAGTCTTTACTAGCTGCAAGAGCTAACAACACCCGTACAGTAGTTATCTTCGCCACTGGACTAAATGTTTCATCATAGTCCAATCCATATTGTTGTGAGAACCCTCGAGCCACCAGACGAGCCTTGTATCTCTCAATTGATCCATCTGGGCGACGCTTTATTTTATAAACCCACTTGCAGGAAATGGGTTTTAAATCTCTTGGTCTTGGTACTAGTTCCCAAGTTTGATTCTGCTCTAAGGCTGTAACTTCTTCTTCCATCGCCTTCTGCCAAGCTTTATTCTTAATTGCTTCTTCATATGTCTCCGGCTCTTTAACACCGTCTTCTAAAATGGCCGCATTAGCATACTTGGGATTAGGCTTTCGGATTCTTTCCGTCCTTCGAAGTTGTGGAGGCGGCGGCTCCCTTTCACCGGCATCACTTGTTTGAGTTACTTCTTGCTCAATGACATCAGTGTCGCTCGGATCTTCAGGTGTATCAACACTTGACCAAATATGTGCAGTTTGCTCCCCCATCTTTTGTTTTAAAACTTCTTCAATATTTTCCGAGTCTGGTAGTACTTTCTTCTCTGATGACCACCATGAAGATGCTTCATCGAACACTACATCTCTTGAAGTGTAGCATCTTCCGCTTGTTGGATCACAACACCTCCATCCTTTTCTTTGATTGTCATATCCAACAAATATACACCTGACTGCTTTCTTGTCAAACTTGCTACGTAAATGACTAGGTACAAATACGTAGCAAATGCAACCAAATACTCGGAAGTAGCTAACAGTAGGTTTCATGTTCCATAGTGTCTCAAATAGTGAGATGAAACCTAACCTTGGTTGGGGAAGTTTATTGATCACATGGGCAGCAGTTTGCATTGCTTCAGCCCAAAATCTTCCTGGGACATTCTTCGCGTGTAGCATGCTTCGACAAATTTCTGCAAGATGTCGATTCTTTCTCTCAGCTACACCATTTTGTTGAGGTGTGTTGGCACATGTGAATTGATGACGTATACCACATTCTTTTAGATAGCGATTGAATTCTTCTGAGGTGTATTCTCCTCCATTGTCTGAGCGTAGACACCGAATCTTCTTTCTCACTTCTCCTTCGACCGTTGTCTTGAATTCTAGAAACTTTGAGAATGTTTCAGATTTTTCTTTCATGAAGAAAACCCACACATATCTCGAATAATCATCAATGAACGTCACCATGTACCGCATCCCGCTAACTGATGTCTGCTTGACTGGACCGAACACATCTGAGTGAATTAACTCTAGTGGCTTCTTTGCTCTAAAATTTGACTCCTTGTATGGTAATTGATGAGCTTTACCATACTGACATCCAACACAAACAACATCTGTTTTAACTTCAAGTTGAGGTAAGCCATTGAGCATGGATTTCTCCATTATTACCTTCAACTTGTGATAACCAACATGTCCCAGCCGTGCATGCCATAGATCTGCTGTCTCATTCTTACGAGTCTTATCTACATAGGCAAACTCTGCGGAGAGCACATAAACGGACTCCACTCTTCGTCCTTCCATTGTTGGCGTTTCTGATATTTTAAGATCTCGATAGACCTTCACATCTTGTGGGCCAAACAAGACGTAGTTGCCTGACGATGTTAGTTGCGATACCGACAACAAGTTCTTCTTCATACCTGGCACGTGATACACATTATGTAGTGACACCATGTCAGATTTATTACCAGGCATGATCGTCGTTTTTCCAATTTGAGCAATTGGAAGTCGTGCATTGTTGGTTGTAAGTACCATGCGACTCCCTTTGTACTCCTTCACATCTTGTAGTTTGTTCTGATCGCCAGTCATGTGATTGGAGCATCCTGAATCAATGATCCAGTCATTTTCATAGTTGATACGCTCTCCCATCATTGTCATGAGTGCCAACTCGTTTTCTCCAATGGCACATAATGCCTCAGCATCCCATTCATCCTCTATTTCCTTTTTGGAAGTTACTACATTGCTTTCCACAGACTTTTTCTTTGACCAACAATCCTTGGACATGTGGCCCCACTTTCCACAGTTGTTGCAGTTGCCTTCGAACCTCCTCCCCCGAGAACTCTTATTGTCGGTCTTTTGAGATCTCCATGGTTTTGAGGTTCCTTGCTGACTCTTCCCTTTGTCAGCATTTTTGTATCCTTCTTTAGAAGGTGGCTTGAAATTCCTCCGACTTTTACTTGTGTAGAGTGCTTCTTCTTCACTCTTCAGCGTGATGCCTCCCATTTGCTTAGCCATAGCTTCTTGGCTGGCCAACAAATTCTCAAACTCTACAAGTGATGGTTGAGCGGGCCATCCTTGTACAGCAGTAACAAAGCTTCTATATTCCGGCCTCAGTCCATGGATAATGATTCTCTTCATTCGAGCTTCTGCAATGACGGATTGTGGATCTAGTTCAGTAATCTCCCGACATATCGACTTGACCTTGTGGAAATATTGAGCAATCGTCATGTCACGTTGTGAGATTGATAATAGCTCGTTCTCCAAAAGTTGTAGTCTCGTATCATTCTTCTTTGAGAAAAGCGTCACAAACGTGTCCCAAGCTTCTTTCGGGGTGTTCTCATCCCGAATATGCTCCAACATCTCTTCTTTAATTGTGGTCTTCAAGGCAAACATTGCTTTGCCTGCTTTGATTTTCCATTTGCGTAAAGCACCATTAACGTCTTCCTCTGGTGGCGTAGTTTCGCTTCCACCAACGACCTCCCATAGATCTTGTCCTTGTAAGTAGGACTTCATACATGTTTCCCACGTTTTGTAGTTGTTGTTGTTGAGTTTCTTGATTCCTTCGATGACTTGGAAATCACCCATCGTGTTGGCAGTACCTCGGTAATACCAAACAAGCTAGTTTTGATACTAAACTTGCAGAGTCACAAACTACTCACGATACAACGAGAATCACTCGTTCTCACTATCAAGAAACCTTGCTCTGATACCAGATTGTTGAACACGACTCTTTTATATGGGAAACAACAAGACTTTTATTAAGACACTTAAGGAGAACTTACACTTTGTGAGACTACTACACACTTTGCTTTCTTGGATGGTTTGGAGCAAATGAGCTCCATACCTATTTATAGGCCTCATAGGAAGGTTCTAGATACTAGCATACACTTACTACATACTAGATAATTCTAGAACTATCTAACATACTCTACATGCTTCCATATGTTTCTAGAATGTTCTACCATGTTCTGGAGAGGTCTAGGTTGCTCCAGTGTCTTCTAGAATGATCCATATCCTTCCAGGGTCTTCCATGTCGTTCTAGAGTATTCTAGACTCTTCCGATATATTCCAGAGTCTTCCATAGTCTTCCATAATGTTCTAGAATCTTCTAGAGCATTCTAGAACAAGCTAAAGTCTTCTAAATAATATTTGTTTTATTGGGCTAGTGATGATCTTTAACATTGTAGACTATCTGAGATATACGTGAAGTGGTCAAACCCTGACAAGGGTACACTTGAGATAGTTGGTTTAAATATCCTTTGGGACAAGGATGAGAATCTTGATACCCTTACTCTTTTGGATCGGTTGCATCACAGGCGACTTATAGTAATTTCAAAATCGTTCGAGGGTCCTACTACTAAGTCGCTAGGTTGTTTAGGGGGATATGTTATGTTCACCCTGAACTTGACTCTAGAATTGATTCCCCTCTTAATGCCGAGGCTGTAAAAATTCACCTCTTCCTGTGTCTTAAAAAGGTGGGTAAATCGGAACGATTGAGCAGCACGCTGCCCACTTTCTCATCGGGGAAATTGATGAAAATATGCATGCCCTGCAAGAGGAAAGAAGCGAATCCTTCTGTCGATGTAGGATTTGGGGACACCGAGGTTGAGAAGACTCTATCGTTGGAGGTGATAAATGAATGCACGGATGATTCCATAAACATTTCTCCTCTCAAGCGTTAGAGGACTCAATGTTCTTCGAAGAGTAAAGATACCTTTGCAGATGATATCGTGGTCGAAATTCCCTAACATATTGTGGTTAGTTTAGATGTGAGTAAGGATATTAGATTACATGAGTGCCCCATTAACTCCAAACCTATTTTAACTAATACCATTAACATCGCAACTAGACTTACTACCTCATTTGTTCCTCCCGAGGGTTCAATAGAGGTATCTCATATTCAATCTGATGCTATTGTGAATTCTACTATTGCTCCTTCTTCTACCCGTGTTACCACTTTTCCTACCGATGTTGCAAAGAAAGATTTTCGTTAGAAGCTCTTTGGTCTAGGACTTGGTCTTGGGGGTTCCAAACCCTAAGTTTCGAAGGTAGCATCATCTCCCATTGTTCCTGTTAGTGTTGATCCTTCTTCAAAGGAGAAGTCTGATTCTAAGGTTGTAGGGTTCATCGAATTGGACTCTTTTCTACCCCATGTAAAAGTTCCTATTACCGAGACCCCTATTGGTGCCACCCTCATTAAAGGCCTTACATCTATTGAAGGTCCTTCCCAGAAAATTGGTATAACTTTCTCTTTGTTCTTTTATTTTATGTTGACTTAAATGCAAGAGTAATCTCTTTTAAGAACGAAGCTCCTCAACCAACCTTGATGCCCTATGCTACATATCTTCCTTCTTTTCTTCATCCATTTGATAGTACCAAATTCGTGAACAAACCTAATTTGGGTAAGATTAACAACCAAGAGGGTATCAATAAGGCATGCTGTCATCTTTTTGAGGGACCCTGCCTGATAAACAGGGTGTCACTTTGTAGTCAGGCCCGCATGCCAAGGAGTTTGAGTTTGATACTCTGAAAAAAAGCTATGGAAGGGGCCAGTGTAAATTATGAAGCCTTGGAAAGGGAAAAAGCGTAATTGGTTCAGGCAAATACTACTCTGGTCACTAGCAATAAACAACTGATATCTGACCTTAGCGGAAGCATGCACATGGAGGAAGAGAAAAATAAGCTGAACCTGGACTTACAAATGAAAACCGAGGACACACGTAGTAAAAAACTTCCCTTGCTAACCGAATCAACAATTCGAGGGTTTGAAAGTTCATTTTACAGAGAAAGTGTCGAGCCTAGACATTGCATGTTTTGAGAGGATGTTCGCATAAAATTTATAGAAGATGAACTCGATTTGTGAAAAGCTAATATGGAGAGCTATGAATATTGAATCCCATATTAAACTCTTGGATTCCGAGAAGTCCCATGCTAACCAGGATGTCGTGTTTCATCACTTGTTGGCTAAGGCCTAAGGCAAATTCCCATGATTTGTGCTAGCTCCTGAAGAAAGGGATATCAACCTTCATTTGAGCGCTGTTGTTTTCTGAGGATTTTGGCACCATGGATGCCTCTCTTCAGGCGACGTCCATCCAGTTAGGTCATCACCAAGCTTGTGTATAAATGAAAATTAAGTACCCCGAGAAGTTATCAGGAAAAGACCCTTTGTACTCCTAGCCCGATGTATTGGAAAGCTTTTCCGAGATGGTTAACTATGTTTATTCTCTTCTTAAGATGCAGGCTGTTGAAGATGTTGACGTAGGGTCCATGAAGAAACATGTAGAAGATATCCTCCCTCCAAATGATGGGGTTGAACAGGGTAGCTCTTCCAAGTAGTAAGTGTTCATGATTACTGTGCATTTTAAATTTGTTTTGTTTGATTGATGTGCTCGTATGTATAGATTACACACTTTTAATGTTGGTTGTAATGGAAATTCCTGACTTATGTACTTTGTCTTATTTCCCTTAATTGAATATGTATGCATTTTCTGTTTTCATCAATCTCAAGTATTCATGCTTTACAAAACAGATGATCTTCCATACTATATAGATCTTTATTTCTTCCTTAGAAATCCTTAACTTGAGTTTATATGCCAGCTCAAGAACGTATCTGACCATAGTCTTGAGCCAACAATGGTCTTATGTCGGGCTATGGTTTTAATTTATTATGAACTATTGGGTTGGATCACCCGTTTAGGCTGGACCTGGCTTATTATGTTGGACCAAGTTTGGTGGCTTCTTAAGTTGGTTTATGAATGTGAACCGATGGTAACTTGCCTCACTTGACCCTGATGGTGAACCATGGTGGCTATTTAGGTCGAACCCTAACTATAAGATGATGATATTTTAGTATTCCAAACCGTGGTGGCCTATTAAATCGACCATGGCTATAAGCTGATGATGACTTATCATACCAAACCATAGTGATGAGTTCCTAACTTGATTTTGCTCAATATTAACAATTTTTATAAAAATGAGTTCCTAAACATGCTTAAAAGCAATTTATGAGATTCATAGTTATTCCAAACGAAGCAGTGTAGAATTTGTTTTAGGAAAATAAGATAAATACTGATTTTATAACTTAAAAGACATGTGACTTCCTCATACGATCTCCTGTTTAGACGTAATTTATATCCATGGAGTCAGGGGAACATAATCTATTCAAATAAATTATTTATAGCTCTCAAGTATACTTAATGTGATAATTTTAATTTTAGGGCATCAATGAATACTTATTTTGTGAATCATTTTCCGATTGTTAACGACTGTCAACTTTGAGAAAGTTTTAAGGTATTCTATATGAATTTCAAGTATAATGACTTCAAATTCACTCAAGAACAAGCAATACTACACAATAGGCCCTTTTATGGTTGTGTTTGTGGTGGTTTGGCCGACAAACTTTGACCTATTTTTAAGAGTGGTTACAACATCCCCTAGGAACTCTTGCTCATCTTTATGCTTAATTACCATGTCATCTACATACACTTCCACATTTCTTCTGATTTTCTTTTCAAATATTCGATCAACCAAACTTTGATAAGTATCCCCTACATTCCTCAAACAAAACATCTTTTGATAACAATAAGTCCCTTTTTTTGGTATGGAGGCCGGTTTTGTTTTCATCTTCCTTTGCCATCTACACTTAGTGATAACCTTTGTATCATCCAAGAAGGATTTCCACTTATATCCTCCCAAATGACTCAATTTTTTGTTCTATCTTCTACAACGGATAACTATCCTCCGGGCAAGCCTTGTTCAGGTTTGGGAAGTTAAACAAACAAATGTTTCTTGTTATATGGGACAAACTTGTCACTACCTCCCCTTCTTTTGTCTAGTCAAGTAAAATATGTAATGTAAATTATTTTCTCTTTTAGTTTGTATATATAATCATAATAAATTTTTTTATTGCTTCCTTTTTTTAAATAATTTCGTTTTTCAGAGTGTTATTTAATTAGTTCTCTTAGATAAAAAAAAATAATTTGACATATTTTTTTGGGGGTGGTTGTTTGAATGTGGTTCGGTTCTCAAATAACAAGGAAATTGTCTTAAAGCAATTATGACAAGTCTTCAAGGGTATTTTAGTCAAGAATTTTAACTACTTGTAGAGGTGGACTTAATATGGGTACTCCAAGTGAGAAGAAGACATGAAGGGTGCTTGGACTCAAATGTTTAGCCCCTTAGTCTAACAGCAGCTTCAAGTGGGTGTTGACCTTCACAATGTATGGAAAGGATGAAAGTGATACATGGATGAAGGGTGGACGGAGGTCAGGCGGCGCAATCCAAAACAAGATAGGTACGAAGAGATTACTACCTTCTATGTATCAGGTTTTCAAGATGGAGCGAACAAAATGGAGTTACAGAGGTCATTCGAAAGATTTGGCAAGATCTCAGACATATACATCTGTCAGAAGAAGAACCGGTCGAAGCAAAACTTCGCGTTCGTAAGATTTAAGGGGGTGAAGGACGGGAAAACCTTGGAGGCAGCTTTACAGGGAGTCAGATTAAGAGGTGTTCCACTCATGTCAAACATAGCCAAATACCAGAAAGAAAATCGGAGTACGTCTAGACCACCAAATTACTTTCATGGTAAGTCTCCTGGGTCTCCTAAGGCAAGAAATAGCTCCAGAGACTACAGAACGTTTGCGCAGGTCGTGTCCGGCAAAAACGGCCTCAACATGAGCAACCCCTCCCCCATTTCGCTTAAATCTGATACAATCATGAGCAAATGGATTCGAAAAATCATGGTGATAGGAGAGGCACACAGTATTGACCATATAGTTAATCTCCCGGCTCCATCCTTAATGAACGATGGTACAAAGTACATGGGCGATTTAAGGGTGGCCATCTTATTTGACTCTTCAAAAGGGGCCCAGGAGTTCGTGAAAGACAAATGCAGGTGGCAAGAATGGTTCAAATGGATGACACTTGGGGACCAGTCGGACCTCTGCTTTGAAAGGCTGGCATGGCTAAGGATCACTGGTGTACCACTCAAATATTGGGATGAAGATAACTTCTCCCGTATTGCCAGTAGATTCGGTAAGGTTATATATCCATTCGATAACATTCATAACAGGAACGATTTCTCCATGGGCAAAGTTGGAATTATCACAGCTCGTAAGAAGTGGATCAATGAAGAAGTTGAAGTTATGGTGAATGGCAATGTATTATCAGTGGGGGTATATGAGTATAATGAGGTTTGGTCACCGTTTACCTCCAGTTCTAATGATAATGATGAAAACGATAGCGAGTCAGAAGCCTCCGGAGTGGGAGACGAAGAAGAGGGTATATCTGAAACGTGGTTTAACGACAAGACAAAGGATCTGGAAGAAGGCGAGATTAGGCCCGATGGCTCACCGGAAATTCAACCGGAGGAGCCAAAAAGTCACGGTAGAACTGTATCGTCACCAGGGAAGGGCGAAAACATCGATGATGGGTGTGGGGAGAGCATGGGAAACATGTCCCAAAACATTGAAGATAGTACGAAAGAACGCATCCATATGTCGAAAGAGATTGATATGTCGTTTGGTATTCCGAGTGGAAGGCGGCAAAAGAACATAAATGAAGTCACTTTGGAAGTCCCTAATAAAGAGTCGCACAATACTGAACATGGAGAGTTCCCTATGGGGACCCGGCCCAATAACAAATTCCCAAATGGGCTTCAGTTTTCTTCCCTCCCTACAATCATCCTAGGCCCGAATATCTTCGCAGCCCAGCCAGGTGATAATTCATCCGATTACAGTAGTAGTGATGCCAAAATTAAGAAAAGGAAAAGAGCAAGATTCGGTAGTCGTGCATCCTCAAGATCCTCTTCTTCAAGGAGCAGCTGCAAACAAATGTCCTTGGGAGGTGATCCTCCTCACTCCCCGCAAATTTCCTCCTCGCTGGATCTAAATAAAAACCCCTCAAACCCCTTGCCAGAAATCGGGTACAAAGAAAGAAAGGATGGCTCGGAGTCGGATGAAATTAGACAAACGGCGGAAATCGGAGCTGCAATTGGGTTCCAAATGGATGTATCTGATCAGTTACTGGTGGAGGCCGTGGCCAATGGGGGAACTAATACTAATACTCAATGAATTGTCTATCCCTAAATATCAGAGGAGTGGGTGATGCAGAGAAAGTAAAATGGGTGAGAAGGCTGAAAGAGAAGCACAAAGTATCTCTTATTGGTTTACAGGAGACACAAATTTTAGATTACTCTCGTATTGATATAAATGGGTGCTGGGGATCAAATGAATTCGACTATGAAGGTGTCGGCTCTAATGGTAGATCAGGGGGGTTAATATCTATTTGGGACACCAAGGTTTTTCAAAAAAGTGAAGTTATAAAGAATCAGAACTACCTTATAATTATTGGTAAATGCAAGTCGATAGAGTGCAATTTGAATTTGGTCAACGTATACGGGCCGCAGTCGAGGTCTGAGAAAAGGAAGCTGTGGGAGGACCTAACAAGGATAAAAAATGAAAAGCAAGGGTATTGGATTGTATTTGGAGACTTTAATGTGGTTCGTTATCCCAGTGAAAGGCATCACTCGAGGTTTTGCCCCTCTAGCGCTGAAGCCTTCAACAGGTTCATTCAAGATGCTGATCTAAAGGAGTATAATATGGGCGGGGAAAAATTTACATTTATGAGCCGTAGTGATGCCAAATTAAGTAAGCTGGACAGATTTTTGGTCTGCTCGGGTTATCTCAACTCCTTTCCTCTCAGTGCGGTAACTGCCCATCCCCGCGAACTTTCGGATCACAGCCCCATCACCTTACAATCGGCGGTTGCGGACTTTGGGCCTATTCCGTTCAAGTTGTTTAACTCCTGGATGTTCAAAGAGGGCTTTGATAAGTTAGTGATTGATTCCTGGAGTCGATTTGTTGGATACGGTAATCCTGATGCTTATTTGGCGGCTAAACTGAAATACCTGAAGAATGTGATTCGAAATTGGATGAAGGAAGCAAGCAAGATAGAGTCAAAGGAATTAGATGGCTGGATTGGTACGGTGAAGAACTATGAGAAGCAGGCAGAATCCAGACCCCTAACAGATTTGGAGATTGGTAAGTGGAACGATGGCCTTAAAAAGATTGAAGAGTTGGAACGTTTAAAAACAATGGATCTAAAACAAAAGGCGCGTATTAAATGGACGATTGATGGTGACGAGAACTCTAAGTTCTTCCATGGTTTCATTAATAACAAAAATCGGAGGAACCATATTCATGGTATAACAATTAATGGACGATGGACTACTGAGGTAAACTTGATCAAAGAGGAAGTTCTGAATTTTTACAAAGCAAAGTTCTCTGAAAATTCTGCCGTTCGCCCCAAGTTCATTAACCCTGCTTTCAAGACTTTATCTATGATGGAGGCCATTAGGATCGAAGCTCCTTTTAGCTTAGAGGAGGTAAAGGATGCAGTCTAGCAATGTGGCAGCGATAAGGCCCCAGGGCCTGATGGCTTTACATTTGCATTTCTTAAAAAATTCTGGGATACAGTCAAATACGATATCATGAACTTTGTAAGGCACTTTGAGCTTCACAGAACAATGTCTGGGGGGTGCAACTCTTCCTTCATCACATTAGTCCCCAAGGTCAAAGACCCTCTCTCCCTTCATGACTATCGTCCAATTAACCTAATTGGGTGTCTTAATAAGATCATAAGTAAGCTGCTCTCCTCTCGTTTAAAGTCCGTAATAGGAAGTATTATAGATGATGTTCAATCAGCTTATGTAGAAGGAAGGTGTATTCTGGACGACCCTCTCATAATTAACGAGATATGTTCTTGGGCGAAGAGATCCAAAAAAAGGGTCTTGCTTTTCAAAGTTGACTTCGACAAAGCATTCGACTCGGTGAATTGGGAATATTTGTATTCAATTCTTGGCCAAATGGGTTTCGGGAACAAATGGAGGAGGTGGATTCGGGGTAGCTTGAGTTCGGCTAGAGCATCTTGGGCTAGTCTATTGGGCTGTGAATATGGGGAGTTACCGTTCGATTACCTAGGTGTTCCTGTGGGAGCCAACATGAATCTGAAAAAGCACTGGCAGCCAATACTTAAGAAATTCCGTACAAAACTATCAATTTGGAAGGCCAAAACCCTCTCCTTCGGGGGCAGGTTAACTCTTGTAAAACCTGTCCTTGGAAATCTCCCCACATATTATTTGTCGTTATTTAGAGCTCCGAGTGGTATAATTGAGGAGATGGAGAAAATTCGAAGAACCTTTCTAAGGGGTGGGTGTGAGGATAAGAGGAAAATACATTGGGTCTCTTGGGATAAAGTACTTGCTGCCAAAAGTGAAGGTGGTCTCGGGGTGGGATCGATCAGGGCATTAAATGTGGGGCTGCTTATAAAATGGTGGTGGCGTCTAAAAAAGGAAGAACAAGGACTTTGGTCAAAGGTAATTCATGGGATCCATAATTTAGATAAAAAGCCGTTTGGTTACCTTTCTAGACAGAAATGTAGTGGAGTTTGGAGTTGTATAGGAAGGACAATAAAGCAAATGGAGAGTAATGGAGTGGCTGGAAATGATATTTTTGAGCTGGAGGTTAAGTCTGGGAACAATACCTTATTCTGGTATGATCCCTGGTTAAGTTCAGGGATTCTAAAAGAAAAATACCCTACTCTATTTGAATTGGATGTGCAGAAAAAATGTAGTGTTGCTGACAGAATCTCGGGATCAACCTTCACCTGGTGTTGGAAGTCTCAGCCCTCAGATCTGGGCCTTGGACCTGCTGTTCAAGCTCTCATCGCCGATATATCTGGGATTCAGCTATCCCATGGAGCAGACAGATACAAGTGTAAGCTGACTGGTGATGGAATGTACACTGTTAGTTCAGTTTGGAAGGTTCTTGATATTAACCTTAGCTCAGCCATCGGCCACTCAATTATTAATTGGTACAAGGTTGTACCCATTAAGGTTTCAGGTTTTATTTGGAGAGCTGTGCAGGGTAGAATTCCGGTCGCTGTTGAGTTAGAATCGAGGGGTATTTTGGTCAATTCTCTCATATGTAGTTTGTGTATAGGGCAGCAGGAAAGTGTAGACCACGTTCTAATTGGCTGTCCGTTTGCTCATGAAATCCGTGAGAACATTATGAGATGGTGCGGAGTCTCTCTAAACCATCGACCATTACATACTACGGCGGAGTTACTTCAGTCAATTTTGGCGTGGGGAAGCTGCCCCAAGAAAAGGAAAAGGCTTACAATTATTATCTATGGAATGCTATGGTGCATATGGAGATTCAGGAACAAGCGGTTATTCAGTAATGAAGGTGTTTCCTTGCTGCAGGGGGTTAGTAGCATCAAAACTATAGTTTTCCATTGGTGTAAACATAGAGGTAGTAAATGATGTGCAATTGGGAGGAATGGGTTGTATCTCCATTCTCTGGTTTGTAAAATTTGTACTCTTGTATTTTGTTTTCGGGACCCTTATCTAGTTACTTGCTATGTAAGGCTCTCCCTTTTAATAAATTTGCCATTTCCAAAAAAATCAAATTAATGTTTATTTTAATACTTTTTTATAAAAATGGTATTATTTTTTTTTTCTATAAACACATCTTTACGTAGGTCAATAATCATGAGTATGTAATGATAATTAATAAAAAGATAATTATGTTGTAATGATTAGTTTATTTTAAGAAAAAAGTTATAGTACATGGGAAGTTTCTCATGGATCAAGTTCCAAGCATAATGTCGATTTTTATGGGGCCTCGTTTTCAAGAAACAACAGTCAGGCTGAAGATTTTTGGGAAACCATTTCTTTTGCTGACTCAAGTTCCAGCTTCATCTATTCATTGACATTCATGATTTTTTTTTGTGTCTCATCAAAGAAATCGTTTGGATCATTGATACCAATCAGCTCCATGAGCTTCGTCAGCACTATTTCATGCAGCTTCAAGATCCTTTAGCTTCACTTGTGATGGAATCCCTCATTTCCATCTACTCCACCTTTCTCTAAACCCGATGAATACCACCATCATTTTTTGCCTGTAATACAAAAGGAAAGATGAAGTGTGTTCAATAAATTAAGTGAGAAAAGCTACAAGGACATTTTGGTTAAAGTTTGAAAAGGAGTATGTGAATTTTTTTCTCTTTGGTTTACAAGGATAACTACAGCGAAAGTATGGATTTTTTGGTCTTTATTTGGTTGACGTTTATCTCAAATAAAGACATGGGATGTAGTGTATAATGGCAGGAATCACAACAATTTTAAATAAGTTTCTATTAAATATCCATAGGGTCGTTCATGGTGTCGCATTGATTGTGATGCTAAAAAGCACCTTTGTAACTAATTTATGTCATCAACTGTTTGTCAGGTTGCTTCAGTCAAGAAAATACTGTATGTGATCCTTTTTGTATGGATTGTGTCCTGGTGATACAAAGAAAAAAAGAGGTTATTTTTTCAATTGCATGGTTTAATACGGTTGTATTTTAGCAAAAAGAATAGGTAAATACCCACGCCTAGCTACTAATTCATTCATTGGCAAATGAAGACAAGGAAACAAAAGTTTTTTTTTTTATTATTTTTTATTATTTTATTTTTTTTAGAAACGGCAAATATCTTTAAAAGGTCAGTGATTAGCAAACAACTAAATCGCGATAGAAAAACAATACAAGGAGAAAAAGTAAATCGCGATAGAAAAATAATACAAGGGGAAAAAGACGATATTAAAAGTAAAACAAATTACAAGGATAAATGAGTAAAAGGTGAGCAAATCTATTCAACCCAGTTGCCGCAACCATTTTTTTTTTTTTTTTTTTTTTTTTTTGTATTTGCACCATGAGTATGAATTAGCGATAATGACATTTGCAATCTTTGTTGAAGACACTTGAATATTTTTAAAAATCCAATTGTTCCTGGCAATCCAAATACTCTAGAGTGTGCAATATAATACTGTATCACCAATCGGTGCCTGTAACTGACTGTTATGCCACCCATTAGGTGAGTTAAGAAATTCTGAGATACTTGAGCACCTTTACTTCCCAATTGAAGCCATTTGAAGATCCAAAAGTACTCATTTTGGGCAAACTCACAATGGAGGAGCAAATGGTTCACCGATTCTAAGTCATTGTTGCAAAATGGACACATCTAATTAGTAACATTTAATCCTCTTGCTAATAAAGTATCCGCCACAAGAATCCTGCCTATCGAAGTTAGCCAAACAAAACACCTAAGGAAACACAAGGTTCAGTGGGTAATATCTTGCATGAGGTAAGCATAGTCAAATAGTTAGAGAAAACGTGGTCCTTCTATTACCTAATGGAACAAAAAGATTCTGGAATAAATACCATTTTAATTCAATTCAATGGTTAGATTTAATTAGTGAATTAAGTATATTAAAGATGTGTTTAAAGGCCTCATGCAATGGTACTCTTGGGAAGGGATGTAATTCATCGTTCATTACGCTTGCCCCGAAGTTTAAAGATCCGGTTACCCTTGCTCATTATAGATCAATCAGCCTAATTGGATGTATTTACAAAATCATATCAAAGATTCTTGCCACAAGGATCAAACCCGTCATTGGTAGCATCATTAGTGATGTCCAGTCCGCTTATGTGGAGGGACGAAATATACTTGACGGGCCTTTAGTGATCAATGAACTATGCTCATGGGCCAAAAAGATTAAAAAGAAGATTTTGCTATTTAAAGTGGACTTCGACAAGGCATTTGATTCAATCAAATGGGAATACCTTAACTCCATTCTTTCTCAGATGGGATTTGGTAATAAATGGCATTCATGGATCAAAGGATGTCTACAGTCTTCAAGAGCCTCAGTTATGGTCAATGGATCGCCTACAAAAGAATTTGAAATCTCTAAAGGAGCTCGACAAGGAGAACCCTTGTCTCCCTTCTAATTTATAATTGCGATGGAAGGTTTACATGTGGCCATGGAGGCAGCTAGGGATCAAGGTATCTTCAATGGGATTAAAATACCACATGATGGGCCAACCTTATCTCACTTGTTCTATGCAGATGACACACTTTTTGCTGGTGAATGGCCACGTACAAATCTTAAAAACTTGGCTCGCATTCTCAAATGCTTTCACATTTCATCCGGACTCAAAGTGAATTTTCATAAGTCAAAAGTGTTTGGTATTGGTGTAAACGATCTTGAAACAATGAATTGGGCCAGCATTCTCGGGTGTGAGGCGGGTACTCTTCGATTTAGTTATCTTGGAGTGCTCCTAGGAGGGAACATGAATCTTGGAAAATATTGGAGACTAATAATTAGAAAATTCAAATCTAAGTTTTCTAATTGGAGATCTAAAACATTGACTTTTGGTGGTAGGCTCACATTAATAAAGTCGGTGTTAGGAAACTTGCCTACCTACTTTATGTCACTTTTTAAGGCACCATCAGGAGTGTTAGAGGAACTTGAAAAAATAAGAAGAAGGTTTTTATGGGGTGGCCAAGAAGACAAAAAGAAAATTCACTGGGTGACATGGGATAAGGTGATCGCCCCCAAAATATCTGATGGGCTTAGAGTTGGATCCATCAAGGCTTTAAACTTAGGTCTGATTGCTAAGTGGTGGTGGCGATTGAAATCAGATAGTCCTAATTAATAGAGTCGGGGTATTATTGGTATTCACAATCTCAATAGAAAGCCGAAAGAGTACTTAGCAAATAAGGCTATAAGTTGAGTATGGAACAATATAGCTAATGCAAAAAAGTCATTACAAAAACTGGGCATTGAACTAAAGGATATATTTAAACACGAGGTGAAGTCGGGCGAAAACACTTTATTTTGGCTAGACACATGGTTGGGTTCTAGTTCGCTTAAAGAAAAATATCCTTCTCTGTTCGATCTCGAAACTAGAAAAAGATGTATGGTGGCTGACAGGATACATGTAGGTGGGTGGTCATGGGATTAGAAATCTTGTCCCAACGCAAATGAATTGACTAATGACATAACAAGCATACAACGTGAACTTGATGGTGTGCAACTAGCTTCGGGGTCGGATATTTGGAGATGCAAATTAGATTCCAATGGACGCTACACAGTTAACTCCTTACTGAAATTGATAGACCCTCATCCCCTAACAAACCCCGAATCCATACAGGTGAATTGGTGTAAGAAAATTCCATCAAAAGTTTTATGCTTCATATGGAGAGCTATGCAGAACAAAATCCCATATGCGGTAGCTTTAAGAAGGAGAGGAGTTGTGATTGATACAATTTTGTGTAGTTCCTGCATTGATGGTATTGAATGCACAGATAATTTACTAGTTGGGTGTCCGTATGCGTGCATGATCAGAGATCAGATTTTCACTTGGTGTGATGTGCAGCAAACATTCCTCAACAGTGTGGAAGATCTTCTAAGATTTGTAGCTACATGGGGTGGGAGTCCGAAGATGAGTAAGAGGTTCACAACAATATGCTACGGTCTTCTTTGGAGTGTATGGAAATATAGAAATGAAAGGTTGTTCCAACAAGTGTTTACTAATCCAGCTAAAGGGACGGAATATGTTAAATCGATGGTATTCTTTTGGTTAAAACATAGGGGGAAATTGGGAAACTATAAGTGGGAAGAATGGTTGCACTACCCCTTTAGTTCTCTATAAGTCATTTAATTGTTTTGAAATGTGTAATATATATTTGTCCACCTAGCTTCTTGCTAGGCTGGGCCTTGTTTCAATATATTTGTTGTTTCAAAAAAAAAAAAGCAATTCAAGAAATATGTCAAGCATCAGATTTTTTTGTACGAGATAGTTCATAACATGGGATTTTAAATGGTGTGAAATTGTCAAAGCATTAATGGTGCATTAAAGATGCACAAATGCCTACATTAACGAATTGCTCTAGTGAAGGTAAAGGTTCTTTGATATAAATGTCTGAAGCATAAAATTAAAGGGTGGTGGTGATAAATCAAGAAAAACAAGTCAAGCCTATGAAGTACAAATTGACAATGGGTTTGCATAGAAAGTAATCAAAGAACAAGAAAAGTCAGATCCACAGGTAAGTAATCAGTACCACAGGTAAGTAATCAGTAAATATTATTGATATGTGTTGTAAATTACTTTCTTAAAAAGTTTTTTGAAAAAAAAATAAATAAATAAAAAAGAGAAGAAGAAAACTATGAAGACTAGATTAGTCAAATGCCACATGCTCTTTTCGGTTTTTATTTAAAAAAATAAAATAATAAATAAATAAATAAATAATAACATATATATATATATATATATATATATATATATATATATATATATATATATATATATATATATATATAAATAAATGTTTTCAAATTATTAGTTAATTTCTTATTTTATTTAGTTTCAGCTGATTAGCTTTTCTTTTCGGGTTAAATTGTTTATTTTCGTTTCTAGATGTTAAATTCATTTCCTCTTCGTTCGTTGCAATTTTATCCTTTATACTTATTTAGTTTTTCTAGTTATACTTTAAATATAAAATACAAAAAAAGTGTTGTACATGTTTTCTTAGCAAACTTCTGCAAATATATATTTTCTATCATCTTGATAGAAACATAAATGGGAAGAATGCTCAGAAACAACAAAATGGAGTAAATTATTCAGTTATGAGGGAAAGAATTAACGTTGTGTCTGATGTTCAAATTATCTATGAACATTAGTACTTATTTACCCCTCAAATTTCTAACCTTCATATCTTTTTGTGTGTTCAAGGCTCTTTGGTTTCAAGCACTAATCTGCAATTGAACAAGTGATAACTTGGATGTTAGATTACATGATGGTTCTTTTTACTTAGATTTGATAGCTTCTAGTATGTCTAGGTAACGATCTACCGAATGTGCCAATACACAATTGGTTCAAGATTTTCAATTTCATTTCACCTTTTTAGAACAATTTGACAATGAACTATGTGCTCGAAGATGTCATGCTTTATGAGTCGAAACTGAAGTTGTTGATGAATCAAAAGCTTAGGGGGAGCAATCAAGTTTGTCAAAGGTAACTGAGCTGGAAGTTGAAAAGCAGGTAGTAATGAATTTTGAATCCGAAACATATGTTTCATCTCGTATAGTCACTCATTCTAAAATCATTGTACCTTTCATGTTTTGACGGTAACATTTCATAAGCCAAGTATGCAACTGTTGACAATTCATTATCCCTGGAACAAATGTTGCTGCACATGCCTTATGTCTCATGTCTTCTAGCAGTTAATGGCCTAATGAGACTTCACTTCAGAAGTCTTTAACCCAATGGGTCATTATCTTATATGTTGAGACTAAGTGAGCCATCCATCTCTTGTGTTGAAACTAATAGCAAGGTCTATTCTTTACCTACAGTTATTGCCTAGTCACAAATGAAAATTCTTATATGGAAAGGATGTTTTCCCCTCTCTTAGCCAATCTTTTTTTCATGTCCTTGACCTCCTAAACTGATGTATGGAATGGTACCATTGAACAAACTGACGATAAATATTTGATTCTAGTTTGTAACTAACTCTATGATGCAAAGTTTAAACTACCTTTTGTTAATGGGTTTTCATTGTCAATGATTCACACTAATTTCACCTCTGCATGATTGAGACATCCTACTTCTTTCCCACAAGTCTTCTTTATAAGAACTTGATGATCCACTGTGTAATATCACACACTAAAAAGTTCAAAACTTTATGCCGATGGTTAGACTATGTACTATTGGCTATCACACGCACCAACCTTTTCTTGTCCTTATCATTCTTCTTAAGTGTTTTATGATTCAGTGTTAAATTCCAGACAGAGATGAGAACCTGAAAAGTCTATGTTTTTGGGCATATCATGTACCGTGATATAGCGGGAGGCTTTACAAGCTTTTGATTGATAGGTTGTATCACTTGAGATTTGCAACCAAACGTTCACTACATTAAACCCGTCAATATGGTTAATATTTGGTTCAAAAGTGTAGTTAACGGGAGCTTCGAGATAAGCACATATTTGTTCTGTTGATATTTTTCACAGTTGGTTGTTTAAATGAAATGATAAGACGCCTTGATCAAAGACAAGGGAGGATATGATTTGTAACAACCGGATTTCCAGGTATCTTTTATGTTTATGATTTTGGTGTTCTGAGAGGGGACTCGGCGAGTTGGAGCTCAGACTCGCCGAGTAGGATCGCGGATCTGGTCGCGGGATCACGCCTGGACTCGGTGAGTCCACGATATAGACTCGGCGAGTCCGCGCTGTGTAATGAAACCCTAATTTCTCGGGTTTGGGACCTATTTAAAGGGCCTTATGGCCGTAATTTGTGCTCACCAGTCCCTTGAGTGAAACCCTAATCGAGTGTTAGCGTTTGGAGCAAAGTAGGAGGCCATTATTGATCTTGGAGGTGTCATTTTTGCAAGGAAAGGGAGAACCAGCTAACGGAAAGCAAGTGGAGCCATTTCTGAGAGTTTGGAGTCCAGAGCATCACTATTGTGGTAATAATTTCAAGCTATCCTTTTCCATGATGATGTTTATTTTGATTTAGGGTTTGTTGAACCCTCTTGTGGCAAGATCTAGTGCTCCCTTGGTCCCTTAAGTGATTTAAACCATAGATCTGGACCCTTGGAGGTCCAGAGTGTCCCTTTGCCCAAGCTTTTTGGGAATCAATGGAGGTTTTGGATTGGAATCCTTATGCCTTAGGTCAAAATGTTATTTATGAGCCATGAGATGTGTTATGGACACCAAGCTAGGGGCTTTACGTGATGAATCAGTCTAGGAAGGCCAGATCTATAAATTGTGGAAGCAGATCTGACCTTAGAAGCAAGTTGGAGTGGTTGCATGGCATGGACTCGCCGAGTCCGATGAACAGACTCGGTGAGTAGTTTGAATATTGCCTTGAGTTCGCTCAGTGAGTGGTCCAGTCGAGTCATAGGTTGACTCAGTGAGTCAGGGTGAGTTAGAGAGGGTCGACAGGTGGACTGAGTCGAACTGGGACTTGCCGAGTTGTTCTTGAGACTAGGCGAGTTGAGTCAGGGTGGCCCCGCGATTCTTCCAGGTGGAACTCGTCGAGTCAGGGAGAGTACTCGACGTGTAGGAAGGGAATTCTAGAGAGTTGGTGAAAACATCTAGACTCACCGAGTCGCCATAGCGCACTCGCCGAGTCCGGTCAAAGTTGACCATTGACCGTTGACCGGAGTTGACATGTGTTGATTTCTTAGGGATAGTCAACCTTAGAGATATAAAGTGTTAATCAGAGACATATGATGTTATAGGAGGATTAGAGCTCGGAGGATCGAGCACGAGGGATTTCCAGGATTCGTGAGATACTGAGATACGCGAGGTGAGTCTTCTCACTATACTTTACCTTGAGTAGGTAACCAGAGTTATGTGATAGAGTATTTGTATGCTATGTATGTTATGTGTTGTACTGCATTATTTCTATGTGATTTATGTGGTACATGTTTATCAGAGTTAGAACCTGAGGGTTCATAGAGTTTGGGTGCACGGACCCACAGAGTTATAGCCTCGAGTGGCTAATATGTGTTATATGTGGTATTTTGGGGAACTCACTAAGCTTTGTGCTTACAGTGTTTGATGTTATTGTTTCAGGTACTAGTGACGACCGCGGGAAGGCACCGGCTTGATCCGTACACACACACGGAGTTTATACATTTGTGATCTTGGGATTTTGTATTGACTTGAGTTGGAAATTTAATATGGTTGTTTTATGAATATTAATTGAATTATGTGTTACGAAAATTTGAATTTTTTTTTTGAAATTCACGGTGTTACATGATTTCAATAGTGGGCTTTTTATAGCTACAACATACGTATTCGAGTATATGTTCCCACCGAATATTTTATAAGAGGGTTTAAACACCATGCAACACATGGAGATGATGGAGCACATCAAGATACGGAAATTATTGATTTCCAAAATCTCTATAAAAGAGAGTACCAAAATTGTTTTATTGAATTGCACCTACAAAAACAAGGTCCTCGTGGTCTGGGTTATCTAGGACACGAGTCCTTTTTTGGGGAGCCATTAGAATTTGGTGCACAAAGGGCGATAAACCATTACTAAGTCCTAATCGAATTCCATACAATATCACACACAAAATTCTAACTTTTTCAAGAAATTAAAGAAGTTATAAAATTTGAAGGAGTTTAACGGATTTGAGCTTGAATGTGTGAATTTCGTGATGTATATTCCTTATTCAACCTACGAAGCTTATCCTACACAAAACTTAAACAATTAAGCATAAATTTTATGAGATTTTTGGACCGAATATTTATATGAGAAACGTAAATACCTCATTAAAGATCTAAGAAAAATCTTCATTATGGAGAAGATAAAATTGATACCTTGGAAGAAGATTACACTTTCAATTGGATTATCTAGGATAGGGTTTGTCTAAAAATCGGATATTAGGGAAAAGCTTGAGAGAAAAACCAATACAAGGTAGTATGTGTTGTGATTTAATGATCAAAGCCATTTTTCTTTAAAAATTGTTATGAAATCCTTAAACATGACATCTTTCCACCTAAAAGAAAAATGACATCACCCCTTGTCAGCTAAAGGAAAAATGACATGGGTAGTGTTATTCGTTTTTTTATGAAAAAATATAGCAGCCCAAATGACACGACTCATGTCAACCAAATGAATAAAATAACATGAGCCGTGTAGGATCTTCTATTATCAGGCTACGTTTTTTATTCCGGCGCTCTCAAGCCTTCCACAAGAATTATTTTAAAACTCATTTTTAATCATAAAAACTACTGAAAGTCATTTGGAACATATAAGAAAAATGGAATTTGAAAAATAAAAAGTTGATGAAAATACCCTTGGGCCGCCTCCCTTATTTTAAGTTGTTCACTCAGCTTGGACCCTAAGGATGCATCATTCTTTGCATGTGAGGCTCTCAAACTCTTCCAATTCTTTATTTATCACCTCAAACTCTTAATAATATGACTTCAACCAATGTCCTTTGATTTTGAAGGTCTTTCTAGTATATGGAATTGGGATTCCTATTGCTTCATGAGCGAATAATTTAGTCATAGAAAAAGTTCCCACTTAATAAGATCTCAATTTCCCAGAAATGAGTTTGAAATGGGAATGATAGAGGGGTACCTTTTTTTGTTTCTAAAAGTTCTTCCAATAGATTATTTTTTTCATGGTAAGCTTTGGTCTTCTCCTTGTAGATCAATTCATTTTCGTATGCATCATTCCTAATCTCCCCTAATTATTGAATGTCTAGCTTGCTTTTGTTACCTACTTCATCTTCGTCCATGTTAAATTTCTTGACATCCCAAAATACCTTATGTTTAAGCTCTATCGGAAGGCGACATGGTTTTCCTAACAATAACCGGTGTGGGGACATACCAATGGGTGTCTTGAAAGCTATCCGGTTTTCTCATAAAGCATCATCTAACTTATGCTCTAGTCCTTGCAATTTGGATTGTTTGTTTTCCTTAAATTCTCTTTAATTTTCGTATTTAGTACATCCATTTACCCATTAGTTTGAGGGTGATAAGTTGTAGAAACTTTGTGTGTCACCCCATACTTCTTCAAAATGGCATCAAGCATTTGATTGAATAAATGGGTCCAATTATAAGAGCTTTTAGAGTGCTAAATTAGGAGAAAACCTATGCTTTTATAAAATCCACAACAACTTTGGAATCATTAGTATAGGTGGCTCTGTCCTCTACCCATTTGGACACATAGTCCACCTCCAATAAGATATATGAAAAACCAAAAGATGAAGGGCATGATCCTATGAAGTCTATGCCGCACACGTTAAATATCTCGTAAACTAATATAAGTGTACGGGGAATTTGATTCCTAGACCTAAGGGATCCGAACTTTTAACATCTCTCATAATTTACACAAAAAACATAGGAGTCATGAAGTATGTGTGGCTTATAGAACATATTATCAAAAATCATTCTTGTCATTAGTTGGGGACTAAACTGTCCCCCTACATGCATAAGAGTGACAAAAATCAAGAATATATTGTATCACGTTTTTCTCAACACACCTTTGGATGAATTGATCAGTATAATATTTCCATAAGTAAGGCTTGTCCCATATGTACATTTTCATTTCTTTTTTGATTTTGTCGTTTTTCCAATAGGAAAGGTCGGAATGTAATTGGTTTATGACAAGATAATTCACTATATCTGCATACCATGTCACGAATTTAGATGCAAACAAGTGCTCATCTAAGAAAGTGTCACACATGGGTGTGGAGTCTTCAGGCGACTTAATCTAGCTTAAGTAGTCTGCCACCAAATTCTATTTTCCACTTTATATTTGAATTCAAGCTCAAACTCTTGGAGTAACAGTATGCACTTAATGAGTATTGCTTTAAATCCTTCTTTGATAATAAGTGTTTGATAGCTGTTTGGTCAAAATAAAATGTCACTTTTGTATCTAGGAGATAATGCCAAAACCGTTCGAGGTCAAAGAAAATAGAAAGAAACTCATTTTATATTGTGGAGTAGTTTCCTTATGCACTATCTAGAGTCTAGGATACATAATATATGACATGGTGTGCTCGATCCACTTTTTAACCTAAAAATGCCCCAACATCCACGTTTCTCGCGTCGTACATGATCTCAAATAGGAGGTCTCAATTAGATGGTTGGATAATGGGAGTGCAGGTGAGTAAGTCGTTCAAATGATCAAAATAATACTTTTATGGTTGACTAAACTCAAATTCAACATCTTTTTTGGGTATCTGACACATCATTACCGTGATCTTTGAGAAATCCTTGATGAAAATGCCGATAGAAACCCACATGACCAAGAAACGAACAAAAATCCCTAACATTTTTTGGATAAGGAGACTCTTGATAACATCTATTTTGGACTTGGGAACTTTAAATACTTTTGGGACGTAATATGTCCTAAATTTAACCCAATGTCATCCATGACAGAACATTTTTCATATTAAAGCACATGGTCTGTATCAATGCACATTTGCATAATTTTTGTAGGATTGATTAACCATACATAAAAGAAGTCTCCATAGACTATTTAAATCATCCATGGAGACTTCTATAAACTGTTCAAAATATTCAAAGAAAAGGCTCACCATGCAACTATAAAAAGTTGTGGGTGCATTGCATAGACCAAAACACATACACATATATGTAAATGTGCCGAAGGGACAAGTAAAGATGGTTTTGTCTTAGTGTTCTGGAGCTATTGGAATTTGATGAAACACGAGAAATCATCTAATCAATAGTAGTAATATTTTTTTGGCTAATATCTCTAACATTTGGTCAATAAAAGATAACGGGAAATGGTATTTACTTGTGGGAACATTTAGCTTCCAATAGTCAATACAAAACTTCCAACCATTTGGCACAAGAGTGGAGACCAACTCTCTTTAACACATGCAGATTCGGACTAGTCAATTAAGATATAATAAGTGTTAAAAATGAATTTTTTTTATAGAATATTAACTAGGATAAATAATCTTAACCAAAGTAATAGTTAAGGTTAACAATTGTAACCTATTCGACATAATAAAAAATAATTATTTGAATATTATATGTTTCACGATTATTATAATATAATAAAATAGGAAAAATCAATCAAGTCATCCGTAAATTGTAAAAATAAGTGTGCCAATATATATATATATATATATATATATATATATATATATATATATATATATATATATATATATATATATATATAGGAAGTATACGTCGTCCCGATCACGAAAATATAAATTTCGTCGCAATCTGAATCCTTATGAATTAAATATAATTTTTATAAGATATAAAAGTGAGCCGCGTACAACGAATGTATGACGTAAAAAGCTACGAAGAGAATGGTTGACATTTAGCTAATGCGATCAAAATGAAAATGGTAGTACACCTTAAAATAGGAATTTTGAGAAACCAATGCCAAAAACGAAGTCCGCACGAGAAAGTTATGATTTTAACAAAATTATTTAATTTTATAAAAATATGGACAAAATATAAATTCAAAATTAGCCGACAGAGTCTAAACGAAAATTGTAGATCTCATCAATGGTTATGCATGGATATAAAAAACATCAAAAACAAAGTTGGTATGAACGAGTTATAATTTTTAATAATACATTTATGTATTAAAATAAAGTATAAATTATATATATATATATATATATATATATATATATATATATATATATATATATATATATATATATATATATATATATATATATATATATCGTTAGAAAGTTATCGACGATGCTGTCGTTATAAGACTATTGTTGAGTAGTTTCGACATTAGTTTAATACAAATATCATTAAATCTATTTAAAATAATATTATAAAGGGGTGTTTAGTCATTTAAGTAAATATATAGGATGGTTTTTGAAAATTCAATTACTATAAATAAAAGCCTATAGGCTCTCATATTTCTTGCACCATTCTCTTGATTCAAGAATCTTTCTCTTCTTATCCCCCGAGCATTTCGGTCCCTTGTGATTTGACTTATCTTTCTTTAGTTTTTAGTATAGTAAGGTGAGCGCTGAAGCGCTGCAAAAATCTTTCTTAGAAAGATTCAGTGACGAAGTTCTACCTGTGTAGAGCCCAACTCCTAGCTAAGTAAGTTATGCTACCATACTTTAAATATAGCTTATAATATCTTTATTATGAACCTATAAATAAAATTTATCAACGATTCAAAGTCGTTATACTAATTGGTCTACTTACTGGGATGATGTCTAGACTGTGATTTAGTGAGGTGTTTAAAGTGAGATTTCCAAACAGTATACTTCGTGTACCAAACAGATCCTACCTCCGATATGATCCTACCTGGTTGTTCCTTACTTGATAGATCATAAAGTATACTTTGAGTTAATGATGAATGTAGACTAATAATTAGTCGCAATAAAAATTAGACTAAAACTTAGAAATAATAATGTTAGGTTTAGTCGAAGGAAAATAGAATTGTTAAAAGCGAAGCGCTGCTCGAGTTTGGAATCATAACTTTAACAAATGAGTGCATAGTTACTTTCATCTTTCACATAAATATGAAGTATTTTATATAAATTACGTGCTATGTGTGCATATTATATGTATACTTGTTATATATGCTATATGAACAGTATTATACATGTTTTAAATGATTTAAACTGTATACGTATTTTATACGTATAAATTATAACGGGTAAAGATAGGTAGATGAAAGATGAGTTGGATGATGAAATGAAAGGTGAAATAGATCATGAGATGAGGGTGATAGGTGAAAAATGAGAGAAGCCTTTACCTAAGCGTTGACCCTGTCATCTAGCAGAGTATGGATGACAACCACAAACTATTCTAGACAGTCTGGTGGAACACTAGCAGGCTCGCAAACTATAGGTGTTGTGAACGAGACATTCACCTGGTGTACTCTAAAAACCCATTGATATATAATGCGAGTGGAATCTCAAAAATAATATTGTCAATAAACGAGATAAACCCTGACAATTATGGACTTAGTGCCTGTTATATAAACCCTGGACACTGTGGACTTATTGTCTGTTATATAAACCCTAGCAACAATGGAATTCGTGCCTATTCCTTAGGAATAAATAATGAGGAGTAGATGATTCATAGAGAAGATAATTAAGAATAAAGAAGAGAATGAGGATGGGTAAATGGGTTAATTGTTTGATGATGAAACATAACAACTATATTATTATGGGTTGAAAACCCTATGTACTCACCAGGTTTCCCAACCTGACCCACTCACTCACTTTATTTGTATCACAAGTGTCGATATGAAGCTACATTACACCGAGAGATTAAGGAGATATAGATCACTAGCGTAAATGAATGTAAGATATGTTTATACTTATGTTTCTTTATTGACAATGACATCCTAAAGTTTTAAAATGAATGAAATACATTTCTTAGGAAATTCTTTGATAACATATTTACCATGTTTTTTTGGGAACAAATTCTGCAACACTTCTCTTTAAAAGATTACTCTGATCTTAAATTAAGCATAAATAAAATTTTTAAAATGACTGTCAATTTGGGGATGTCACACTCTCCTTTAGAGTTTTTCACAACTGTTACTCTGACTGTTTTATGGACAACTTGAATGGGTTGGCCGATTTACTGTTAAAGATCAATAAATTATACGTGTATCCAAAAGCATCATGATCTCTTTCTTCACTACCTCCATCATTAAAGGGTTCCACCTCCTTTATACCTCACTCATTGGTTTGAAGTCTTCCTCCATTATGATCTTTTGCACACATATGGAAGGACTCAAACTTTTAATATACGTGATTGTTCCTTCTTTTGCTGTTTGAAGAAAGTGATCAATTCCTCCTCTTCCTTTCTTGACAGCTTATTGGAAATGATGATTGGTAATGTGTTTTCTTCTCCAAGATATGCATAATTTAAATGGTTTGGGAGAGTCTTCAATTCCATCTTGGATTTTTTATCATCAATCCCCATGTGCTTCTTGTCTTCTATAAACTCAGAAATTTAAAATACCTCCTTGTCCATGTTGAATTTCCTTGCAAGTTTAGTGACTGTATCCTTTTCTAAACTTTGTGACAAAATAAGTCAAAAAACTCATGGTTAGATAAATGAAAACATTCTTCATTCAAGGGCTAAATCACATCTACACAATTAAGAGAATGCGTGTCAGACGGATTCCTCATGGCTTCATAAATATTGAACATAATGATTTCCCCATTGTAACATACACGTTTTGAAATCGTGTTTTGTAATGAATAAAATTGTGAAATACTATGTTAAATTGAGTGTTGAGTTCTAACAAGATAGTTTTTACTAGAAATGAAGTAAAACTATGTTTACAATCACTCAGAAAATATTGGAAGTCTTATGAGATTCCAATTAAAAGCCAAATAGTGAAATTTAGCGAAAATATAAAATTTTAAATAAGTAAAATTTTATTATTGAAAGTTTTAAATCATCTCGTTAGAAACTTGTAGGCGAAAACCTCGTCGAAATTCGAGTTATAACGAAGAAGTTATAACCAACTGAAGATCCGCGATAAAACCGACACGACGCTGAATGACGTTAAAATTGAGGTTTTTGATAAAATACTTTTTATCCTTAGTGATCTAAATGAAATTCGTAGTATTCGTTAAACCGAGAAATTCGATAAAGAGAACGCCAAAATCTGACTTCGTATGAGGAAGTTATGATTTTTTGAAGTTTCAACTTAGCAGTAGACAGCTAAAAACTCAAATTTTAGATCGAGCGATATTTGACCGATACATCCTAAACTAGAATCGAAGGTCTCGTCATTTGTAGTACAACAGTAAAAAGTTTGACGAAAGCGGATGTCAAATGAAGAAGTTATGACTTTTTAACGGATTTTCTTGTCCCGTTCTGTTAAAAATAATAATATTAAAAATAAATTCAAAATCAGCCGACAAAGTCTAAACAAAAGTTGTAGAGCGTAATTTTAGCTACATGTGCATATAAATGACGTCAAAAATGGAGCTCGTATGCGAAAGTTATGGATTTTAGAAGTTCGGGACTTAATTTCCGAGAAATCTCGCATGAATAGTACCAGACACGTCACCTCGCACGAAGCAGGTACATCACCGGATTCGTGGCACGTCCGAAGAGCGAAGAGTGTCGCACGCGTGTCCGAGCCTCGCTTCGCCACCGCCACCCCCTCTCGCATGCGAGCCACGTGCTTCGTTCCTCCTGAAGCCACGTCCGAGCCTCGCAGCAGCCTCGTGGCCCTCGCACTTCGTGCCGCGTGTCTGAAGCTCGCATGAGCCACGTCTCCCCTCCAGATCCAAGCTTCGTAGCTACGACGTGGAGCTTCCTTAGCCAAGAAATCCTCGGTCTCGCACCCTATAAAAGGGAGACCTTCGAGACTTGCCAACTAACTTTGAATTTTTGACACTTTTCACCCCTTTTCCATATTTTCTTCATTTTGACTTTCCCCAAAGCCCCAGTATCAATTTTAGCACCCGAAACACGCCCCGAAGCTCTCGAGAAGCCCTAAAATTTTATCTTTCGGTTTTGAAGCCCTACCTTCGCAGAGCCCGGTTTTCAATTAAGCTCCCGGTTTTCAACATAGAAAGTCATATTTAAAGCCGAAGTGTTGTCCGAATTACTATTTTAACCCCCGGTTAATTTAAGGTGAGTTCAATATATAGGAACAATTGTATGTTATGTGTTATATGTGATATGTGCTTTTCAATGTTGTTATTCTGAGTTATTTTCCCGTGTTATTTTTATTCGCTATTTTTAATAGCAAAGTTATACCTTTGACCATGTGATCAGTGCAAGGACTTAGATTCACGGTGGTACTAGTATGTAGCCTCTGACCATGTAGAACATGTCTCGTAAGAGAATGACTTCTATTCTATAGCATTGGCAGAAGGTTAGATAGGAATGGTATGTAGCCTCTGACCATGTAGAGCATGACTCCGTAAGAGAATGAACTTTATTCTATGGTATTGGCAAATGGTTAGATAGGGCTAGAATCTACCAAAATGTTAATCAGAAATTATATGTCTTATGTGCCATTTGGGTCAAAACTTTATTGATGCATATCAAGTATTGAAATCGTTATGTCTCATTGATCGTAAATCTTTGAATCAAATCTTGAGTTGATATTGAAAGCCTGACCTATGATACGCGTATGCTATTATTGTTCTTGTTCCCTTTTGCTTTTCTCATATTTGTATATATAAGGCATAAGATTATATTGTATCTATTTATTAAATTCACTAAGCGTTATCGCTTATCCATCTCAATGTTTAACAATTGCAGGTGATGAGTATCCAATGTAGTTTTATACTGCTGAAAGATTTAGAATAGTTATTACTATTTCTCTGTATTTTAATGTTCATGTATGTATATGAATAGTAGATTCCTGGGTAGACATGAAATGTAATAAAACTTAGTCGGTTTGTATCCAATCTTTTTTAATCACTTTATCAATATAAAATATTGTTTTATAAATATGCATGTAGCATGTTTTGTGGAAGTAACTTAAGATTTTTTTTTTTCTGAAATAGTATCAAAGTTTGGGTCTTTCATAAATACGAAAGTTGGGGTCTTTCACCCATCAAATTCCATAGATAAAGTACCATTATAGACATCAATTTTAGTTTTTTTTTTTTATTTTAAGAAAAGGTCTAACTAAAGGAACGGAACTTGAATTTGGGTAGTTGCACAAACACTTCATCTAGTACACCTTTGGGGTGAACTATCGATTGGGGGACAAGTTGAATAATTACACTGGTTTTGCTCAATGTTCCTACCCCATTTTATTTGTAAATGTAATTGTTGGATAAGGTGTCTAAGTCCATAACTATTTCTGGTTAATACTTGACCCGACTCGACATGGTCCATTTGGGTTGCATGGCACCATGCAATTGGAAAACTAAATGAGAGAAATAACACTTATGGTTTATTAATATATTATAAGTTCTAATAGATTAATAATATTATTTAATTAGTTTTGATCAATAATTAATTTAGAATTAATTAAGTGATCAAAAGAATAACTAATTAAATATATGAGTAGATTATATAAATCTTCCATTTCTTATATAGTGGGCTAAAAGGCTCCATGGAATATCAAGTTGGGTTCCACCCATAGGATGCTCCATGGATGCTCCACGGAGTTAACCCATGGATTGAGAAAAGAAGAGTCATGTTACATTAGGGTTTTACCTAATGCAACACACTATATAAGGACCATGTCTCTCCCCAAAATCGGCTACACTAGACAAAAAAGAGGGCTTGGCCGATTTTGAGTGTGTTAGAGTATTCTCTCAAGTTTATACTTTGCATTTGGTGTGGTGTGAAGCATTTGAGGCATCACACTTGAGGTGCTAGGCTCACAAGGTTTCAAGGAACACTTACAACAACAAGGTATGTAGTTCTATCTATTATTCAAGTTAAAATTTTTCCCCATGTATGCTAGATAGGATCATAGCCTTGGAAATCAACTTTGCATGATAATTAGACAAACATAGATCCAAGGTTATTAGGGTTGCATGTACACTTAGGAAGTGTTAGAATGCTCAAAACCCAAAAGTAATATGATAGGATATTTATAGATGCACCAAGATTAATCATATCTTTTGGGGCATGAAGATTCCCAATTTTCAAGTCACAATAAAGACACTGAGATCCATAAACTTTTGAGACATCCTTTATTTCAAAACTACTGAGATATACTCACTCATTTTTGCCGTTGAATTACCTTTAAGTTTCTTTTTATATGTGCAAAGTTATTTTAAGAACTTAACATATATAGGTACATTGTTTCATGGAATTAATGAGTGGGATGTTGACTTCAACCTTCTAGAATATTTACATAATTTCATTTTCTTCCTATTCTTTCTTTAAACTTAACAATCTACCTATAAATAGAACAGGTGTGACTTTGGCTTTGGTGATGATTAGATTATTTTGATTAGGGTTTCTTCCTTTTTCTATTCTTGATCTTTACCCAACTTCTCTACCACTATATATTCAACAATATCTTCATTGAGCCTAGAATTGCTTTCGGTTTGGGCATTCAACATTTCTTGAGACTCTAATTTTCTTACAGATATAGCAAGATGTGACATTTGTTTCTCTAAATTCTTTTTTTCTTGCCTTTGTCTCTTGTTGGAAGGATTGGGTGGGTGTTAGTTTCAAAGCTCTTGACTATGTCCTCTAATGACATACTTGATGAACCTATTTGTTGAGGTGGATGTTGTGGCTACCTTAGCTAAAAATTATGAGGTAGAAATGGTGGTATTTATTGGTAAGTAGGTGGTTTGCTCAGTTAATAACCCATATGTTACTTTTTAACCAACCATTGATTTTCTCGGGGCTCATCAAAATCCCTCTGAGTTTTTACATGATAACCTCCCATTGCTTGCACTTCTTTCATATCTTCTTGTAGTCGTAGGCACATATTGGGTGGATGTCCTACTTGAGTGAAAATACTACAAGGGTGGGGTATGGGTTGCATGCCTTTATCTTTGGCTAACCACATGACTACCTTTGTAAGATAAGAGAGTTGAGCTTCAATTTGAGAAGTATGCACCTCTTTAATACTCTGGTCTTGTTGGATAAAGACCCTCCTCTTGCGGCATTAAGAAGCCTCATTTCGCATGGTGTCATGCCTTTAATGATGTACTAGAAGAGTTGATTTTTGGTGATTCCATGCTTTAGTTAATGGGAACAAAGCTTCTTGAACTTCCCAAAATGTGTGGAAAGCTTCCCTTTTGTGTTGTTTGATTTTAATAATATGTAACGCCCGGTTCTCAGTACGTATTTTTAAATAAAAGTTTTGCATTTTTACTCTAGGAGTCGACGAGTGGGAGACCCCAACTCGTCGAGTAGATGCGAATTTTGGGATGCGGGTGGAAGAATCTACTTGTCGAGTCGGAAGCCCCTACTCGACGAGTAGACCCGTCTGGATGAAACCTTAAGTTTTAGGGTTTGCACCCTATTTAAACAACTTACATGGTCTACACTCCAGCCTCCATCACCCTCATAATATCTTCATGAAACCCTAATTGATTATTGAGTGTTCTTGAGATTTTGTGCCATTTATGTGTTTCTTTGAAGCTTGAGAAGAAAGAGGAGAATTAGGAGATCAAGAGAAAGCAAGTAGATCCACAAGTTTTGGCACATTTCCAACTCAGTTGAGGTATAAAGCTGATACCTTGACTATTCATTTCATAGATCTATATTTACAGCTAGTTTATACCTTTTCTAAGACATGGTGAAGCCATTTTAGGAGTTGTGTACATATTTGGGGTCATACATTCAAATCTTGAACCTTAAGTGTTCACATGGCATAAAGGTGCCAAATTTATAGCATGGGAGTCCCATACACCATGTAGACTTCATTTTAGGTCCTTATAAGCTAGTTAACCCATGCATGCACATAAAGTTTGTAACTTTATGTGCTATATTGACCTTAGGATGTCAGATCTATGTTCTGGATGCATTAAGCCTGACTGAAATCGACTGGATATACATGGATCTTGGGGGACTCGACAAGTCATTCATGGGACTCAGCGAGTCAGTTTATGGTTCCCCAACCTTTTCTGTTTCTGATCGATCTGGTTGAGTCTAAAAGAGGACCCAATAATATGGGCTTAAAGATCAAAGAACTCAAAAAGTTCAAGGATGAACTCGACGAGTTCAAAGCAATGTCCCAAATATATGAAGAAGAACTCAATGAGTTCAAGGAAGAACTCGGTGAGTCAAGGACTAAACAGTTTAACTTGAATGAAATAGGACTCGATGAGTTCAAGGATGAGCTCAGCGAGTCATGAGAAAAGGGTCCCGATTCTATATGAAGGAGAACCCTATGAGTTCTTGAAAGACTCGATAAGTAGGATTGAAGTTCTAGGATTTTGGTGGGTTAAGGAACTAGATGAGTTTGTGGACCAACTCGGCGAGTTGAGTCAAACAAAACTTGACTTTGACCAAGGTGTTGACCTTGACTTTAACTTTGACCTGAGTTTACCCTTGAAAGGGTTAAGAGTATGAAATGGTAATTAAGGAAGGTTTTTACGTGTAGGAGTTTGAGGATTTTTTTGAGGAGTTGATACCAACACCGAGGATAGTTTAGATACTACGCGACATTGAGGTGAGTTACCTTCCAGTAGAAGTGGGTCTAAGGCACCAAGGCCGGCCCACTAGTAAGAGTTATAGTAGAGATGATTGACTTCATGATATTTGTCTAGTATGTGTTATTTGTTATGATTATGTACTAGCATGATATGATGATTATATGATAGTAGGTAGTAGGGGGAATAGTCCACATGTTACGGTTGTAAGGGCCAAAGGGTAGGTCGGGCACCCTATGCCTAGCAGTATGTTTATGCTATGTTATTATGTGCTTGTGGTAGGGGGTGGAGTAGTACCTGTATCCGGTTGAGATAAACCGGAGGGTAGATTGGCACCCTAGAAATGCCAGATAGGGTAGGTCGGCACCCCAGAAATTCCAGACATGGTAGGTTGACACCCCAGAATTGTCTGGCAGTATGTTAGTTATGTGGTATGTGGTATGATGAGGGAACTCACTAAGCTTCGTGCTTATAGTTTTCAGGTTTATTTGTAAGTACCTGTTCATCGAAGGGGAAGGAGCTGGCACGGTAGCAACGCATCACACACACAAGATTTCCGCATTATGAGATTCGTAGGATTGTACTATGACATTATTACTATTTTTATGATATGGTTTTGAGACATGTGATAATGGTTTTATGAAATGATATGACTTGATCATATTTTCTTATAAATGTTTTTCTAAAACATTATATCAAAAATGAAATTTTTGGTCTGGAAAATTGGGATGTTACAAGTTAGTATCAAAGCCTTGGTTTTAGGTATTTGGACACACTTTTGGGAATGTTTGGACTCAAATCAAGGGTTTGAAAGATTTTCACAAGAATATAGTTTTTCCAAAAAATTAAAGTAAAGAGTTGTTAGAAAGATCATGGTGTTGTTGGATTAGTGTCTAAGTCCATAACTATATTTGGTATGTACTTGAACCGGTTGTTCATTATCCTTCTGGGTTGCCTTCACCAAAGTAACTTGACTAGATGAATAATGGAGAAAGAGGATATTATGGTTTATTAATATATTATAAGAATAATATATTAAAAGAGAAATCATATTTATTTAGTTAACATTAGTCAAGAATTAATTAAGAATTAATTTTGTGATCAAAAGAGGTTAATTAAATTAAGGGGACTGAACATGGAATTATGTGATAGTTGCAAAGTTAGGTAAGGAAACCCTAAATCATAGGGTGGATGAATTCTAAGGATAAGCGCCTTCGAAATTCGTCTAAGGGGATTCTAGAATGATTCTTGGGCTGCTTGGTGGCTACGTAACCAGATAAGGATGACCACTGAAACCCTAATTTCCACACCTATATAAAGACCCCTAGAGCATAAGATTTTGGCTACAGTTGAACCCTAGGAGTGTTGGAGCCAATTTTCCCTCTCCCATCTTTCTTGCTTTATCCAATTGCATTGGGGTTTGTAAGCCATTAGAGGTACAATATTTGGGGTGCTAAAGTTCTCAAAACTTCAAGATCTACAATCAACAATCAAGGTATTCATCTAACTTGTTTATTTTATATTCAATTACTTTTGTTGTATGCTAGATTAGGGTTCACAAGCATTGGATAAATTTGCATGTACAATAGAGAAACCTAGATCCAAAGCTTTAGGGTTTTGCATGTGCACATAGGATGTTCTTTTGCTCAAAACCCATCAGTGGTATCAGAGACTTGCTTGGTTTATATTGTATTTCATGCATCGTGTATTTATTGATTGCTTAAAATAGAATATTATGCTATCTGCTTGACAGACTCATCGAGCCCTATGAGGTTGTCGACGACTAGGATGAACTTGACGAGTCCTGTAAAGGACTCAGCGATTCGGGCTGTTAGACAGAAGGATTTTGGCTTATTTTGACTTGAGAAAATTACCAAAAATGTTTTTGATTAATAAAATCCGGATTTTATTGATTCTATGTGATTATCTTAGTCAAAATAAAACATATTTATCATTTAATTAGATAATTATTGCCTTATATGATAAATCTTAATTATTTGAATTATTTGATCAATTATCTTGCATGAAATTGGATTAGGTCAAAATTAGATAATCACCAATTAATTGTTTAATTGTGTTATTTGAATTTTGATCTAGATAGTTTTGAAATGTTTCAAAACGTGCCCTCAAGTTTTGGAATTTAAAATTTTGATTAAAAGTTTAATTTTGAAATAATTAAATTTCAAATCCTAGAATTTTACAAGTTTAAAATCCAACCCTATACTATTATACTACTATAAGAATAATTACTATATATGTATAAGATAAAATCTAGTCTTACCATTTGTAGGCCTCATTCACGAAGCTGATCTATAAGGGGGTATAAGGTTGTTGCCTATAAAATGACAGTTTAATGGGTGTCCACTCTCACCCAGTGCTTCCTTGATTGGTGGAGGGTCGTTAGTCGAATGGGTAGGATACGGAAACTAACTTCTCATTAAAAGTATAATGATTAATAAAGTAACTTAATTTATTTATAAAATTCACAATCTTAGTTACTTTAGGCAAAATGTGAAAATGATGCTAATCCATGAAATTACACTTTGTACCCTTGCCTAGATGTTAGTAGGGCGTGTGTGGTTAACCGGCACACTAATTTGGGGTCTAAGAAAAGGTGGAAAAGGGTGACTCGATATTTTTCATAGATCAATGGAGCGTGTGTGGTTAACCGACACATTGATTAGGTGACTATAACATTGAGGGCACCATGTACATTTGCATGGTTATTCACACCCTGTTTGTGATTCTCAGTATACCATACACAAACTTGAGGGGCATATCGAGACTTAAACATGCCATTGAAAAGTTGAATGAATCTCAAAGAATTTAGGAGTTTCAATACATTTAAAAATTAATTGCTTTTGTTTTTCATGGTGGAAGTTAGTGAATCATCATTCACTTACCTTCGAATTATTTGCAGTTTAGATTACGACATCCGTCTTCTAAATTGCAAATAATATTATTGGGTCCTAGCCCTAATTTCTCATTTATGTGTTTAATTGGGGATTCTTATCTAATCAAAATTTTCTCTTTTCTTTTTCAGATATATAACCCGAACAACTACGCTTCCGGCTCAAGCTCTTCCGGCTTATTCTCACTCATAAACTTGTGTGGGAGGGTGACCTTCGATGAAAATGATTTTAACGATTGGATCTGCAACATAAGGATGGTCACCCGCTATGAGGACAAGGAGTATGTCCTCGACAAGGAGCTGAAGGAGGTGGATGTAAACACTACTACTCCCGGGGAGATTGTTGCCTTTGAGGGCCATGAGTGTGATGCCATGAATGTCCATTGCATCATGCTAGCGACCATGACTGCTGAACTCCAAAAGTCCTACGATAACTTCTATCCCTACAAAATGCATCAGGATTTACTTGACAGGTACCACCAAAGTGCCAGGAAGGAGAGGTATGAGGTCATCACTTCGATGATTACGACCAAGATGAGAGACGAAGAGTCCATCACTGCTTATCTGAAGAAGATGCAAAGGTATGTCGACTGCCTACAGAAGTTAAATGTTAACTTCGATGAAGAGCTGGCGATTGATATCATTCTTCACTCCTTGCCTCCTTGCTACAACCAGTTCTGCATGACCTACCACATTAATAAAGAGGAGGTCACGTTAAGCAAGCTTCAAGGGCTGTTGAGGACTGCTGAGAGCAACCTCAAGGACAAATCCATTGCACAAACTCCTACCTTAAGTGGAGAGTACCTTATTCTTCAATTTCACGACTACATTAAGGAATGCGGTATCGGTTCAAAAGTGATGCCACCTAGGACACCACAGTTGAATGGTGTGGCTGAAAGGCGCAATCAAACCCTGCTAGACATGGTTCATTCCATGATGAGTTGTGATTCACTACTTATCTCATTCTAGGGATATGCCTTAGAGACTGCTGCCCATATCCTTAACTTAGTCTCTACGAAGAAGGTTGCCAAAACACCTCACGAGATGTGGAAAGGGAAAGCTCCCTCGTTGGCACATATCAACGGTTGGGGTTGTGAGGCTTTCGTAAGACGAGAGACTCACGACAAGCTCGAACCTCGTAGTGAGCGGTGTATTTTCATCGGCTACCTATAGAAGTGCTTTGGATATCTCTTCTATAGACCGAGTGCCAATGTTGTCTTTGTTGCGAGGAAAGGGGTTTTCCTAGAGTGAGAACTCATAAACCAAGGGGATAGTGGGAGGCAAATTGATCTTGAAGAGTTTCAAGAATCAAGTGATGAAGGAACCTCTAAGGAATGGTTTAGCATGGAGAATTCCAAGAAAGGTATGAGATCATCGCTGCGATGATCACTACTAAAATGAAGGATGGAGAGTCTCTCACGACCCACTTGCAGAAAATGCAAAGATACGTCGACCGCTTGCTGAAGTTGAATGCCAGCTTCGATGAGGAGTTGGCCATAGATATCATTCTACAATCCTTGCCTTCTTGCTACAACCAGTTTCGTATGACCTATCACATGAACAAGGAGGAGGTCACTCTAAGCAAGCTTCAAGGCTCACAATGGACTGCTGAGAGCCGTCTAAAAGGCAAATCTATTGCATCTACTCCTACTACTACTACCCTCTCTTGGCTATTGGGCAAGGAAAAGGAAAGAAGATGAAGGCTCCTTCTAAGAGCCACAAGGGAAATTCCCATGATGGTACCTCTTCTAGTGGAACGAAAGCTGGTCCTGCTCCTCCCTCCTCCAACCTAAAGGATGTAGAGTGCTTTTACTGCCATGACAAAGGGTACTGGAAACGAAGTTGCCCGAAGTATCTTCAAGATATCAAGGATGGGAAGATAAAGCCAACCTTCACAATTATTTATGCTATTCAGTCTAATAACTCATCACATGCTATGTCTTGGGTCTTGGATATAGGATGTGGTTTTCACATTTGTTCTGATTTGCAGGGTCTAAGAAGAAGTAGGGATGTGGAGCATGGGAAGATAAACTTGATCATGGGGAATAGGAAAGCATCAGTTGTCACCAAGATTGGAGTTTACTCTTTAGTGCTTAATAGTGGGTTAGGTTTAGATTTGAATAGTTATTGCTACTCGTCAGAAATGACATGAAACATTATTTCTTTTCAAGGTTTGTATAAAAAAGGTTTTATATTTTCATTTAATAATGAAATTGGTTCGATTAATGCTTTCTTTAATGGTACTTTCTATTTTGAAGCGTTGCCTTGTAATGGAATATATGAAGCTGTGATGGTTGTAGACAACTTAGGAAATGATGTGATGCATATAGATTCTTCCAATGGTTTGCACAAAGCATGCTTGTGGCATTGTCATCTTGGACATGTAAACAAGAAGCGCATAGCCCAACTCTAAAAGGATGGGGTGTTGGAGTTATTCGACCTTAGGGATGATGACACGTGCGAGTCTTGTTTACTTGGAAAGATAACCAAGTCATCCTTCATTGGTTCTTGTGAAAGGGGTGAGGGTTTATTGGATCTCATACACACCGATGTGTGTGGTCCCTTTAGATCCACCACAAGGGATACAAGCCGCTTCCATGTGATTTTTACCGATGATTATAGAAGATATGGGTATACCTAATTAATCAAGCACAATTCAAAAACCTTTAACAAGTTCAAAGAGTTTTGTAACAATTATTAAAAATAAGAACGATCGTACGATGCTATGTTTTGATTATTAAGCAATATGAGTATTTTATCAAGAATGGTTGAAGGAATTTAACCTCTTTTATTTAAATAAGTTATTTTGAAATATAAAACAAGTAACTATTGATAAATTTTGTTATGACGTATGACTACGAACCATCACCGGTTTGTGAAATTAGCATATAACATCATTTAAACGCAGCAAACTTAATTTTTGTATAAACATGTCTCTAGTTGATAAGTAAATTAGGTTCTATGTAAAAGGTTTGCTTAATAGATGTGGAGGATCTAAATTTGACAAATATACGAACCAAAGTGACAAAACGTGTTTAACGATATGGTTAACCGGTAAAATGTCACGAAATTATACATTGGTCAATAAATTTTATATTTAAATAAATAAAAATATAAAATGAATTATTATAAGGTATAATTAGAATGTATTTAAGTGTTTTTGAATAAAAAGAATAAAACATAAACATTAAAGTTCAAATACACAAAAACTACATTGTTATTTTATACTAAGTATACATGTATGTATTTGTACATATGTATTATTATCTAGTGAATGACTAGTTATGGGTCACGATTTAAGTGATTTCATGTAAGGAATATGATTTATAAATCAATTAAGATAATAGAATTGGTGGAGATATGTGCGAACTTAACTAATAAGTGCTTAATCACTTAAGACATTTTACTAAGAATGCTTATTAATCCCTCTTCTAATTTTCGAGATTAAGACCTTCCCTCTCCTTAACTAGAACTCCTAACTAACTAAATAACTAGTAGTTAGTTAGTTAACTAACTCTATCTCTAAGCAACCACCCAAGCAAGTGGCTAGACAAGATCACATCACTTAAACTCACATCCCATCACAAGCTAGTCTAGGTTTTGTCCCCTTATCCTCTTCCACTCTTTCCTCCTTCATATCCACGAAATTTCCTCTTTATTTTACCCTCATTTTACTAGCCAATACTCCAGGTAATTACTCTCAACCTTCATCTCATTTTCAAGCACAAGAACTTCCTTCCAAAGCCATCAAAACCATGAACTAAAGGGCTGCTGTCCCTTTTATGTTTCAGCCACCATTTCACCCATCTACACATTCCTTTTGCTGGATATTTTTACCACCAAATACCCCTGGAAGTTACTTGTTATGATACTCAAACTTATTGATTCAAAACAGTGAGTAAACTACCCTTTTTCTTGCTCTTTTGCTATGAAATTTTCGTGACAGCAACATAGCTAAAAGAGTGGCTGTTTTGGAGCATCAAACCAACAACCAAAAGTTCATCTTCAACCTTCCATTCTTTAATTATTCATATAAGGTGAGTTCATACCCCTACATTTTCATGTTTTCTTCAAGTTTTAAGCGGGGGAATACAAGTTAGAACATTCTACATAACTTAAATTTAAATGACAGCTTTCTACAGAAACATTGAGTCCGGTTCACGGACTGTTTTGACCATATTAAACTTAATATCTTCCAAAACTGTACAATATGCAAATTGTTCAAGTTTATAACTTTCTAATGACTACTCGCACACGTTCATACCATTTTTCTACAATTTATAACGGTTTTTATAAAACTGCCTATCATTTCAGAAGTGATTTCGGACCAGTCTATGAAGATGTTCATTTTCACACTAGTTTGAGACCACTAAAAATCATAATAAAAATTAGGAACAAAGTAGACTCCTTTTATAAACTCTCAGAGGTGACGGATTCAGTTTTTGACTTACGACGATTTTTCTATGAGTTTTCTAAAAACAGGGACAGTAAAGGGTGAAACTGTCAAAAGTGGTTTATAGATTTATTAACATCTTCTAACATTTTTGAGCAATGTTTATACATTAAGGAAGTTAAAACACAATCATTTAAATATGTTTAATTACCATTTTTACAAAAGTGATAAGTACAAAAAGGTCTTTAGTATCAAACTTAAGGATTATTTCAAGCAAAGTTTCTAATAAAAACGTAAGAATATGAACAACAATTACGAAACATACCAAATCATCTTTATAAATTTATACATATATATAACCATATATATATATATATATATATATATATATATATATATATATATATATATATATATATATATATATATATATATATATATGCTTTGTTTACAAACTTGTCTTCTACATCAAAAATATACCTATATAGTTTTACGAGAACATTATGAATTGTTACATACTAGAAACATTATTTCAAGAAGTTTCCTTTCACCTACAAGAACAAACGAACATTTTCACATGTAAATCTATTTTTATACTAAGTTTTGTGAGACATTAACTTCACGTATGTTCAAGTACACATTTCAAGTCCTGTATTATATACTAGAATCCCTTAGAGGGGGAGCATGGTGTTTGTGTATAGATCTATACGGGCTTGACAACCCACGCCCTGACTGTTAGCTACAGTCCACCATTTGCGGTGACAAATGTCATAACATTCCAACGCCTGAAGTGCGTTGTGTATAGGCATTTCTAGTCAATAGCATGATTATAAAACTCACATGGAGTATTAAAAACACATTGATTTACAGGGTTTTTCAGACGTATTGGAAATTTTATACGTACATACATTTTCTAGAAACAAACATTGGTCTTGAAAGAAGGCTACATTTATTCTAGTAGAAAATATAGGATTTTCTAGGAATAAACAAACAAGAACAATATATTTCATTTCATACAAACATTGTCATTTAATACTTATGAAACTCACCAGCTTAAATGTTGATCTACTCTTTCAAAACTACTTGTATGTCCCAGGGATTCAGTAATTACAGGTAACAAACAGGTTTTGAAGAAGGGACACTGCGGCACCAGTTTAAATTCATATTTTGGCATCATATTGTAATTGGTTTTGAACATGTACCTTTTAACAATGTAAACTTTCAATTATATATATGATGGTTGTATTGCTTTCTTTACTATGTATTCATTTGTTACGTTACCACATGAAGTCATCCTCCCCCGAACATTTCCACCGTTCCGGTTTGGGGGTGTGACAAGTTTAAGTAGGAAGTGGAGAATCAGCTGGGTAGGAAAATCAAGTTGCTTTGATCCGATCGAGGTGGAGAGTACCTTAGTCTTGAATTTCATGACTACGTTAAGGAATGCGAAATCGTTTCGCAATTGACGCCACCTAGGACACCGTAGTTGAATGGTGTGGTTGAGAGGCGCAATCGAACCCTACTAGACATGGTTCATTCCATGATGAGTTGTGCTTCGCTACCTATCTCATTCTAGGGATATGCTTTGGACACTGCTGCCCATATCCTTAACTTAGTCCCTATGAAGAAGGTTTCCAAAACACCTCACGAGATGTGTACAGAGAAAGCTCCCTTGTTGGCACATATCAAGGTTTGGGGTTGCGAGGCTTTCCTCAGACAAGAGACTCACGACAAGCTCGAACCTCGTAGTGAGCGGTGTATTTTCATCGGCTACTTATAGAAGTCCTTTGAATATCTCTTCTATCGACCGAGTGATAATGTTGTCTTCGTTGCAAGGAAAGGGGTTTTCCTACAGCAAGAACTCATAAGCCAGGGGTACAGTGGGAGGCAAATCGATCTTGAAGAGCTTTAAGAATCGAACGATGAAGGAACCTCTAACACTAGCACTCAACCCGAGGAGGAAACTACGGTTGAACCAACTGACGAGTCCTTACCTCTTAGACGTTCTAGTAGAGTTAGTGTTCCACCTGTGTTATATGGTTTTCATATAACAAGTGAAGGTGATGCATTTATTAGTGATAGTACACTGATAAATTTGGATGAACCTAACAGCTACAAGGAAGCCATGGCAGGCCCGGAGTCTGCGAAATGGAAAGAGGCTATAGACAGTGAGATTCAGTACATGTACGACAACCAAGTTTGGAATTTAGTTGAGAATGTACCATGTTGTAAGATAGTCGGTTGCAAGTGGATCTTCATGAAGAATACTGACATGGATGGGAGAGTGCACACTTATAAGGCACGATTGGTTGCAAAGGCTTTAATCAAACTCATGGAGTTGAGTATGATGAGACCATCTCACCAGTTGCGAAGATAAAGTCTATTAGGGTGATTCTCGCCATAGCTGCGTTTCATGATTATGAAATATGGTAGATGGACATCAAAACGACTTTCCTTAATGGGAAGTTGGCTTAGGATATTTGTATGAGTCAACCAGTGGGTTTTGTCAATGTGACACATCCTAATAGAGTGTGTAAGCTTGAGAAATCCATTTATGGATTGAAACAAGCATCTCGTTGATGGAATCTTTGTTTCGAGAAGAAAGTCAAAGAGTTTGGCTTCCTACGAAGAGAGGATGAGTCATGTGTATATGTCAAAGCTAGTGGGAGATTAGTTAGCTTCCTTGTATTGTATGTTGATGACACAATACTCATAGGAAACTACATCCCAACCCTACAGGAAGTTAAGTCGTGGCTTGGGAAGTGTTTCGCTATGACGGACCTTGGAGAGGCTTCCTATATTCTGGAACTAACGATAGTGAGAAAGAGGAGTAAGAGACTGATAGGGCTTAGTCAGAATACTTACTTGGACAAGGTACTAAAATGTTTTAGTATGGAGAATTCCAAGAAAGGGGAGTTACCGATCCAAAGTAATGCCAAGTTGAGTAAGACTCAAAGCCCGATTACCGAAGTCGAGATAGCAGAAATGAGCCGAGTGCCTTACGCTTCCGAAGTTGGCTCGATCATGTATGCTATGAATTGTACTCACCCTGATGTGTCCTTTACTTTGAGAATGGTCAACAGATATCATGGGAAACCTGGTAGAGCACATTGGACCTCTATCAACATTATTCTTAAGTACCTTCGGAGGACCAAGGAATGGTTTCTAGTTCTCTATGGGAGTGATGACTTAAGGGTACGAACATATAGTGATGCCAGTTTTCTAACCAACCGAGACAACTACCATTCCCAGTCAGGCTGAGTCTTTACCTTGAATGGAGGAGCGGTGACTTGGAAGAGTTCCAAGCAAGAGTCCGTAGCTGATTCAATGTGTTAATCAGAGTACATAGGTTCGAGCGAAGCGTAAAAGTAGGTGATATGGTGGAAGAACTTCATCGGAGACCTTAGAGGTGTGCCAACCATAAAGAAGCCTATGGAAATTTTCAATGATAATGAAGGAGTGGTTGCCTTGACCAAGGAACCGAGGGATCATGGTAGATCTCGACATATCGACAGGAAATATCACTTTATTAGACATTGAGTAGAAGAGGGACTCCTTGTAGTTAAGAGAGTATCGTCAGAAGAGAACCCCGTAAATTCCCTTATGAATGGACTGAGTAGGGTTAAGCACTTGCAGCACGCTAGGAGCATTGGGCTGAAGGACGATATTAGTTTAGATTAGATAGTTTCGAAACGTGTAATAGAAAAAAATTAATTGACATTAGATGGTTAAATAAAGGAGTATTATTTATGAGTAAAGTTACTATCTCATGTTAATTATTTACCTATTATTTCACTTTGCATGTTTTGACTTCCTGAATAATAAGATTATTCGAACAGTCCACAGTAGCTCATACTTTAGAAGTAGGTATGAAAGAAGACTGTCATGAATTGGCGTGTAGATTGTCTAAAAGTGTATTAGACATAGCAAAAGTTTACTGGAACATCATGAGTGCTTATGAAATAAGATTTGAGCGTTGGACTAAACCCACGGTTGCTGGTATCACTTCATGGAATTTATCACGAGTGATCACAAGACAATAATATCATATGGTCTTAAAACCTGGATATATGGTTTATTGTTTGCAAGTTGGTTGTGAATTGATAATGCATAAACGCATCAGTAAGTTGATGTTATAAAATGCATTGTTGTGCATCATTTGATGAGTGAATGAATAATGCATATAAGTTGAAGTTTATCTATTTTTTTTTATCCTAAGAGGGTAAAAGCGATATCTGGGCCCCTCGTTGATTTGGTTTGACTTATGTGGTGGGCCCGGTCAAGACTGAATTGATGTGTTCAATTAAGTTCAATTTCAGAAAAATCTGAGATCGAGAAACAAATTTCTAGACAATAAGTATGACTATGTTCCATGTAATTGTCCGCACGATATCCAGAACGGTGGACTATACGATCGCTTATCTAAAGGATAGGTTATTGATAAGATCAAGAGTTTTAAGAACTGTGATTGCTAACCGGATCCTGAAGTCATACTTGCACTTATAGTTATTAGACTTATCCAAGTGGGAGATTGTTAGATTAGTGTCTGAGTCCATAACTATATTTAGTATGTAGTTGACCTGGTTGTGCATCGTCCTTTTGGGTTGCCTTCACTAAAGCAACTTGACTGGATGAATAATGGAGAAAGAGGATGTTATGGTTTATTAATATATTATAAGAATAATATATTAAAAGAGAAATCATATTTATTTAATTAACATTGGTCAAGAATTAATTAAGAATTAATTTTGTTATCAAAAGATGTTAATTAAATTAAATGTGGTAGTTGCAAAGTTTGGTAAGGAAACCGTAAAGTGTAGGGTGGACGAATTCTAAGGATAAAGGCCTTAGGAATTCATATGAGGGGATTCTAGAATGATCCTTGGGATCCTTGGTCGCTAAGTAACCAGCTAAGGATGAACACTAAAACCCTAGTTTCCACACTTATATAAAGACCCATAGAGCATCGGATTTCAGCTACACTTGAATCCTAGGAGGCTTGGAGTTGATTTTTCCCTCTCCTCTATCTCTCTCTCTCTCTCTCTCTCTCTCTCTCTCTTGCTTTATCCAATTGATTTGGTGTTTGTAAGTCATTAGAGGCACACCATTTAGTGTGCTAAAGTTCTCAAAGCTTCAAGATCTGCAATCAACAATCAAGGTATTCATCTAGCTTGTTTATTTAATATTCAATTAGTTTTTTTGTATGCTAGATTAGGGTTCAAAAGCTTTGGATAAATTTTCAGGTACAATTAAGAAACTTATATCCAAAGCTTTAGGGTTTTGCATGTACACATAGGATGTTCTTTTGCTCAAAACCCATCAGGTGTGTGATGCGTGCAACTGGCCAAACACAGGTAAGTTTTCCCTAAGATACCCATACATTTTATGTTAAGATATGATATGGTTATGAGAACTGCATTCAAAATTAGGGCTAAGGATCTAGGAAGATGCATGATATGCCTATTATATGTGCTTATTGAGCTGCATGATAGTACTGAGTAGTCAGTGATATGATAGCCTGGATAGGATATGCTTAGTTTGTGTTACTTAATGCTCGAATTTTGCTTGCTTTGTGCTATTGGAGTTCTAGTTATCTCTCATTAACTAGTAAACGAATACGTTAAGTTACATATTACGAGGCCTAAATAATTTCAAAGGGCAAGGTTTAGCCCTATTTCGCAGCTCTCGTTTGAGTCTAAACATTGTAGGGAGAGACCTCTCATTCAAAGAATTATCTAGTCTTAGTAATATGTAATGGTATTCGCAAGCTAGTTAGGGAGGGATGGCAGTGACTTCTTGTGTAGCTGATGGTGGAGAGTGGGTTAGAGGAGCTACCCTATGGTAAGCCTAGGATGACATTATAGCAGCAAGCTGTAGCAGTAGAATGGACTTGGTGAAGTCGAAGCAATCCTTGAGGAAAGTACGAATAGATGTGGAAGGTAGTATGGGCCCATACTACTGAAAGCAGAGGATCCGTACTCAAATCAACGAGGGCTGAGATAGAACTAGGGAACTTGTAGAGTGTGGGAGACCTCTCAAGATTATGTATGACCCTGACACTTATGTATTTTGTTTCAGAATGTGGTGATTATGCATCATGGAGTAGGAGGATCAGGATCAGGTTTGGGTTCAGGTTCCGAGCCAGTTGATGAGGGACTACGTGAGTTCATCGCGTCTGAGATCACGACAGACATCCTTGAGTCGACCCCGATGATATTTGGGTCTATCAAGGAATGGCTTATCGAGCTGATAGAGGATCGCCTCAGGGCGTTCAGGAGATACATGGAACCTATCCAGACAGGGACACACACACACACACTCTCTTTCAAGGACTTTAGGAGATGTGGTGCGCCAGAATTCCACGGGGTGAAGGACCCCATTGTTGCCAAGAAGTGGATCGAAGATATGGAGTCTGCTCAGTTGATGAGCTTCTGACCTGAGGGGCGAAGGCCCGGTATGCGGCAGTTTGTTTCATGGACAAAGCTAGTGATTGGTGGGAGTCAGTTGGTAATTTAATGGGAGCCTCAGCCATTGAGGCCATGACTTGGTCGGATTTTGTGACTAGGTTCAAGGCCGAGTTCGCGCCTGCTGTGGAGCTTGAACAGGTATCCAGGGAGCTCTTGGATATGAGTCCGATGACTAAGATAGTGGTGGAGATTACCGCCAAGTTCCAAGAGAGGGTCTTATTGGTGCCTTATTATACAGAGGATGAGGAGATGTGGAAGACCCACTATCATGACATGTTGACAACTGTAATTCGAAAACATGTCAGCTACTCGACATGTCCGAAATTGGATGACATGATTGTAAGGGTGAGAGAGAGGGAGACTGATATAGAGAACCACGGGAAGAGGAAGGCAGGGGATGGACAGGTTACTAGGGTTTCAGGGAAGAAACCTAAAGGATCAGACACTAGGTTGAAGGTCCAGCCGGGCCAGAGCCGATGCAGGAAATGCGACATGCCACATGAGATAGTTTGTAGATTGGGATCATCAGGCTGCTACAAGAGCAATTTAGCAAGGATTCTATAGCCCTACCCCCACATTCCAGACATCAGACCTGATTTGCTTCAATTGCAATCAGAAGTGCCATATAAAGGCCGACTGCCTAAGATTAACAGTAGCAGCAGCAGCGCCACTTGCGGCGCTCGCTCCAGTGACCCTGCAACTTACGGATGGCTGACAGGGCAAGACATATATTATGGTAGTGAGAGTCGGGCCTTCCAGTTGACCGCTGATGAGGCGCGTGTCGCACCCGATGTGGTGACAGGTATGTTTTCTTCTCCCTAGCTCTTATTATATGTCGTTTATGATATTTATGTATATGTTTTATGTGTTGTTTAGGATCGTTCCATGTGAATAGTATCCCGGTCCAACTGTTATTTGATTTGGGAGCTACCCGATCATCATTCTATCTTGCTCATAGCAAGAGGTTTCCTGAGTCTTCAGGAACGTTGGATTGCTTTATAGATTTTGAGATTGCTGACAACCGATTAGTACGAGCATCAGAGGTTTTAAAAGATTGTGTTTTGAGACTGTATGAGGAGCGCTACCTAGTAGACTTGGTTCCCATTCCGTTGCGTGGGAACAAGGTTATCATAGGCATGGACTAAATGACCTTTAATGAGGTAGTGATCGATTGTGTACAGTAGTTGTTACGGGTCAGGACCCCAAGTGAGGGAGAGCTGATGATTCAGGGTGAGAGGCCACATCATGGACCAATTTTATGCTCAACAGTGAGGGATAGGCACTACCTTCAACAGGGTTGCGTAGGGTATGTCTCCTACGTTATGGATACTCGATAGGCGGGTAAGGTGACTGTGAGTGATGTACCAGTGGTGCAAGAGTACTCGGACGTATTCCTATAGGAGCTGCATGGGACACCTCCAGAGAGACAGGTAGAGTTCAGGATCTACCTAGACGCTGGTATGGCTTCGATAGCCAAGGCACCATATTGGTTGGCTCCTCCTGAGATGCAGGAGTTGTCTAGAAAGCTTCAAGAGCTGTTAGACAAGGGATTCATTAGACCAAGCAATTCGCCATGGGGAGCCCTGATCCTACTTGTGAAGAAGAAGGACGGGTCGTATGAGATGTATATAGATTACCAGGAGCTGAACAAGGTACTGGTGAAGAACCGTTACCCACTCCCGAGGATTGATGATTTGGTTGACCATCTACAGGGGATATCTTGGTTTTCGAAGATAGATTTACACTCAGGCTACCATCATATGAGATTCTGAGACAAGGATATACTTTAGACTGCTTTCCGAACTCGATATGGCCACTACGAGTTCGTGGTGATGCCTTTCGGGCTCACCAATGCTCTTGTCGCGTTCATGAACGTCATGAACCGCATATGCAAATCGATGCTGGATTGGTTTGTGATAGTTTTCATTGATGATATATTGGTTTACTCTAAGAAGCAGGAGTAGCATGAGGAGCACTTGCAAGAGGTTTTGGATACCTTGAGGAGGGAGAGCTTGTATGCCAAGTTCTCCAACTATGAGTTTTCGTTGTGCGAGGTGAAATTTCTTGGGCACCTTGTCAACCAGAATGGTATTTTGGTCAACTTGGCCAAAGTGGAGGCCATGATGAGATGGGAGGTTCCGAAGTCTCCATTTGAGATTCGGAATATCTTAAGGTTGGCAGGCTATTACTGGAGATTCATTTAGGACTTCTCCAATATAGCTGTACCCTTGAACCGATTGACGAAGAAAGCCATGGTCTTTTGTTGGGGGCCTAAGTCGCAGGCAACATTTGAGACATTGAGACAGAGACATGCGAGGCACTGATTCTTGCCCTATCAGAGAGCATGGAAGATTTCGTAATATACTGCGATGCATCCATTTCAGGGTTTGGTGCGATATTGATGCGAAGAGGTCATGTTATCGTATATGCATCGAGCCAGCTGAAGCCTCATGAGGAGAACTACGTGATGCTCGAACTGGAGTTGGGGGTGGTTGTCTTCGCCCTTAAGATTTGGCGACACTACCTCTATGGGGTTCGATGTACCATTTACACGGATCGCAAGAATTTTAGGTACCTCATGGATCATCCAAATCTGAATATGAGGCAGTATCAATGGCTAAATGTGGTGAAGGATTACGATTGTGAGATCCTTTACGAACCGGGGAAGGCCAACATTATGGCCGATGCGCTTAGTCGCAAGGTAGTCCTGATCAGAAACATTTGCTTGAAGATTGTAACACCGTAAATTTCACAACAATTTTTTTTCAAATTTTCATAAAACATAATTCAATTAATATTCATAAAACAACCATATTAATTATCCAATTCAGGTCAATACAAAATCCCAAGATCACAAATGTAAAAACTCCGAGTGTGTGTGTACGGATCAAGCCGGCGCCTTCCCGCGGTCGTCACTAGTACCTGAAACAATAACATCAAACACTGTAAGCACAAAGCTTAGTGAGTTCCCCAAAATACCACATATAACACATAATAGCCACTCGAGGCTATAACTCTGTGGGTCCGTGCACCCAAACTCTGTGAACCCTCAGGTTCTAGCTTTGATAAACATGCACCACATAAATCACATAGAAATAATGCAGTACAACACATAACATACATAGCATACAAATACTCTATCACATAACTCTGGTTACCTACTCAAGGTAAGGTATAGTGAGAAGACTCACCTCGCGTATCTCGGTATCTCACGAATCCTGGAAATCCCTCGTGCTCGATCCTCCGAGCTCTAATCCTCCTATAACATCATATGTCTCTAGTCAACACTTTATATCTTCTAAGGTTGACTATCCCTAAGAAGTCAACACAGGTCAACTTCGGTCAACGGCCAACGGTCAACTTTGACCGGACTCGGCGAGTGCGCTATGGCAACTCGGCGAGTCTAGACGTTTTCACCAACTCTCTAAAATTCCCTTCCTACACGTCGAGTATTCCCCCCTCACTCAACGAGTTTCACCTGGAAGAATCGCAGGCCACCCCGACTCAACTCTCTGAGTCTCAAGAACAAGTCGGCGAGTCCCAGTTCGACTCAGTCCACCTGTCGTCCCTCTCCAGCTCACCCTGACTCACTGAGTCAACCCATGACTCGATTGGACCATTCACTGAGCGAACCCAAGGCAATCTTCAAACTACTCGCCGAGTTTGATGAACAGACTCGGCGAGTCCATGCCATGCAACCACTCCAACTTGCTTCTAAGGTCAGATCTGCTTCCACAATCTATAAATCTCGCCTCCTTAGACTGAGTCATCACGTAAAGCTTCTATCTTGGTGCCCATAACACACCCCATGGCTCATAAATAGAGTTTTGACCTAAGGTATAAGGATTCCAATCCAAAACCTCTATTGATTCCCAAAAAGATTGGGCAAAGGGACACTCTGGACCTCCAAGGGTCCAGATCTATGGTTTAAACCACATAAGGGACCAAGGGGGCACTAGATCTTGCCACAAAAGGGTTCAACAAACCCTAAATTTAAATAAACATCAACAAGGAAGAAGATAACTCGAAATTATTACCACAATAGTGATGCTATGGACTCCAAACTCTCAGAAGTGGCTCCACTTGCTTTCCCTTAGCTAGTTCTCTCCTTTCTTGCAAAAATGACACCTCCAAGATCAATAATGGCCTTCTACTTTGCTCCAAATGCTCACACTCGATTAGGGTTTCACTCAAGGGACTAGTGAGCACAAATGACGGCCATAAGGCCCTTTAAATAGGTCTCAAACCCGAGAAATTAGGGTTTCATTACACAACGCTGACTCGCCGAGTCCATATCCTGGACTCACCGAGTCCAGGCGTGATCCTGCGACCAGATCCGCGACCCTACTCGGCGAGTCTGAGCTCCAAATCGCCGAGTCCCCTCTCAAAACACCAAAAACATAAATATACAAGATACCTGAAAAATCCGGCTGTTACAATTCTCCCCCACTAGAACTAGACTACGCCCTCGAAGTCTCGTTCTGAAAACAGCTTCGGATGCTGCTCCTGCATCATACGCTCTGGCTCCCAGGTCATCTCTGATCCCCTCGGGTGTTGCCACTGAACCAACACCAGAGGTACCTCCTTATTCCTCAGAACCTTGATCTTCCGATCTCTGATGGCCACTGGTCTCTCGGCATAATTCAGGCTTGCATCCACCTGAATATCCTCTAATTGAACCACTGCCGATTCATCAGCTATACACTTCCTCATTTGTGACACATGAAAAGTGTCGTGGATCTGCCCCAACTCTGCTGGCAACTCCAACCGATAGGCTACCCGGCCTACCCTCGCAATCACACGAAATGGTCCTATAAACCGGGGCCCTAACTTGCCCCTCTTCCTTAACCGAATCACTCCTTTCCAAGGGGAAACCTTCAGGAGAACGAAGTCGCCGACCTGAAATTCAAGCTCGGACCGGTGCCTGTCCGCATAACTCTTTTGTCGGCTCTGGGCGGTCAATAACCTCTGTCTGACCTGGTGTATCTACTCTGTCGTCTGAATCACGATCTCTGTACTGCCCATCACTCTCTGCCCAACCTCACCCCAACAAATGGGGTCCGACACCTCCTACCATACAACAGCTCAAAGGGCGGCATACCGATGCTCGAATAATGGCTGTTATTGTAGGAAAACTCCGCCAAGGGTAAATACGCATCTCAGCTACCCCCGAAATCCAACACACATGCTCGAAGCATGTCTTCAAGTGTCTGAATCGTCCACTCACTCTGGCCGTCTATCTAGGGATGATATGCAGTACTAAAATGCAGTTTAGTACCCAACTCCTCATGAAATTTCTTCCAGAATCTGGAAGTGAAACGCACATCACGGTCTGAAACAATCGAGATCGACACCTCATGCCGAGATACCACTTCTCTCACATAAACCTCCGCCAACTTCTCCGCCGAAGAACTCTCACTGATGGCAAGAAAGTGAGCGCTCTTCATCAACCTATCCACAATCACCCAAATTGCATCAACTCCTCTGGCAGTCCTCGGCAATTTGGTGATGAAATCCATAGTGATCTGTTCCCACTTCCACTCGGGAACCTCCAATGGCTGTAACTTGCCATGCGGTCTCTGGTGCTCAGCCTTAACCCTTCGGCAGGTCAAACACCTCTCGACAAACCATGCGACGTCCCTCTTCATACAGGGCCACCAATACTCTTTCCTCAAATCCAAATACATCTTCGTAGCCCCGGGATGGATCGAAAATTTCGATCTATGTGCTTCCTCCATCAAAGTAGTACGCGTACCGTCCAAAAACGGTACCCAAATCCGGCCCTGAAAAGTCATAAGCCCTCGACTATCCGAAACGAACTCTAAAACCAAACCAACAACCCGTTCTCTCTTCTGCATCTCCGGATGCACAGCCTTGGCATGTGCCCCATGAATGGCATCAAGAACTGGAGCTATCACGGTCAATCTCAAACATACATTTCGCAGTGGAGTACTCTCTACCCTGCGGCTCAACGCATCAGCTACCACATTAGCCTTGCCCGGGTGGTACAGGATCTCACAATCATAATCCTTGACCGCATCTAACCACCTCCTCTACCGCATATTTAGGTTAGGTTGATCCATCAAGTACTTCAAGCTCTTATGGTCCGTGTATATCGTACAACGAACCCCATACAAGTAGTGACGCCAAATCTTGAGGGCGAACACCACTGCCCCCAACTCTACATCATGCGTGGGATATCTCATCTCATGAGGCTTCAACTGCCTCGATGCATATGCTATCACATGTCCCTTCTGCATCGGTACCGCTCCCAGCCCTAAAATCGATGCATCACAAAATACCACAAAATCTTCCATCCCTTCCGGAAGAGCTAATACCAGGGCTTCGCACAAGCTTTGGCGAAGCGTCTCAAAGGAGGTCTGCTGCTCGGGACCCCATGAAAATGCAACACCCTTCTGGGTCAATCTGGTGAGTGGCACCGTGATCTTGGAGAAATACTTGATAAATCTCCGATAGTACCCTGCCAACCCAAGGAAGCTCCTGATCTCAGAGGGTGACTTTGGCACCTCCCAACTCATCACCACCTCAACCTTGGCCGGATCGACCAATATCCCTTTCTGATTAACAAGATGTCCCAAAAACTGGACCTCCTGTAACCGGAAATCGCACTTGGAAAACTTTGCATAAAGTTTCTCCGATCGCAAAACCCCAAGAACTTCCCTCAAATGCTCCTCATGCTGCTCTCTAGATCTCGAATATACCATAATATCATCGATGAATACAATCACTGACCGATCCAACATCGGCCTGCATACCCTGTTCATGAGATCCATGAACACAGCCGGGGCATTGGTGAGCCAAAAAGGCATCACCACAAACTCATAATGCCCATATCGCATCCTAAACGTTGTCTTCTGTACGTCCTCGTCCCGCACTCTCACCTGATGATAGCCCGACCTCAAATCGATCTTGGAGAACCAAGATGCTCCTTGTAACTGATCGAATAAATCATCGATCCTCGGCAACGGGTAACGGTTCCTGACCGTCAGCTTGTTTAATACTCGGTAATCAATACACATTCGATGCGAGCCGTCCTTCTTCTTCACAAACAGAATGGGCGCTCCCCACATCGAGATACTCGGCCGAATAAACCCCTTCCCCAGCAGCTCCTGAAGCTGCGAGGATAACTCTTGCATCTCTGGAGGTGCAAGACGATAAGGCACCTTAGCGATAGGCGTGGCCCCCGGAACCAAATCAATACTGAACTCTACTTGCCTCACGGGAGGCACACCCGATAACTCTTTGGGAAAAACATCTGGAAACTCACGCACCACCGGAACCTCCTCCACTGAACTCGGTCTCTCGGAGATCACCCGCGTATCCATCACATATGCCACAAAACCCTTACAGCCCTGCTGTAAACACTGTCTCGCCCTAGCGGCCGAACAAAAGGCTGATCCAGAACGTGTACCCTCGCCGTACACTGAAAGAACTCCCCCACTAGGATCTCGTATGGTCACCAGCTGACGCTCACAGTCGATAATTGCGCCGAATCGACTCAACCGTCCATGCCCACAATGACACAGACATCACCCATTGCAATAGGAACCAGATCAATCGGAAACTCAACCCCAAAAATCTCTAACACACATCCCCGGAGGACCTCCGTGGCACAACTCACTTTATCGGAAGCTATGGAAACCCGCAGAGGCCGACTCAATGCCTCATGACTATCACTGATATGCTGACTAAAGGCCAAAGATACAAAAGACTGACTCGCACCCGAGTCAAATAACACTAAAGCAGGCACAGAGTTCACAAGGAAGGTACCTATGCATAACATAAGATAAGCATAATATCTCAACACCAAAATAAATACATAGAAGGAAACGTACCAGCCACAACATCAGGTGCAGCGCGAACCTCCTCCGCAGTCAGCTGAAAGGCTCTCCCTCGAGCTCTTGGCGCCTTGGCCTTCACGGGACGACTCTCTGTAGCTCTGATGGCGGCAGGAGCAGATCCCTGAGATGCTCCGCGCAACAGCGGACACTCCGCCTTCTGGTGTCCGGTCTGGTTGCAGTGAAAACACACTGCAAACCCTTTGGGGCAGTCCTTGGCCATATGCCCCTCCTTGCCACATTTGTAGCAAGATCCCGCTCGACAAACTCCATCATAACCCTTGACGCACTTCCCGCAAGTGCAGCCCTTCTGGCTCCCGGGTTTGGGATCAGCGGGCTTGGCCCGCTTGGCTGCCGGCTGAGACTGTGCCGGCCGCCGATCCCTCCCCTGAGACTCCGCCTCCTCCCTGGCCTTTTTCTCAAGCTCAATCTCCCTCTTCTGGGCATTTGCCTAAAGCTCAGCAAATGTCCGATACGAGGAGTTCGCGGCGAACTCCCGAATATCCCGTCTCAAAATGCTCAAGTAGCGGATCATACGTGCCTGCTCAGTGGACACGTGCTCAGGGCAGAACATCGCCCTCTCATGGAACATCCTCGTGATCGCTGTAACTGACTCAGTACCCTGCTTGAGGGTCAGAAAATCCTGTGCCAAACGCTCCCTCTCCACCTGGGCAACGTACTCATCCCGGAACATGGTAGTGAACCTCTCCCAGGTCACCTCCGAAAGCTCAGCAGGCGTAAAATGCACCGTCACAAACTTCCACCAGTCCTTCGCTCCCAAGCGAAGCTGGTTCAGCGAGAACCGAACCTTCAGATGCTCAGGAGATGAGCAAGTGAAGAAGCACCCCTCCATATCAGATATCCACCTCATAGCTGACACCAGATCCTGTGTCCCATCAAACTCTAGTGGTTTGGTGTTGCTGAACTCCCGAAACAGCGACGCATCACCTCCCTGGGGTCTCGCCGTGGTGATCGCTGCGGTAGCCGCTGCAACAGCAGCCTCATAAATAGCGGCGTAACGCTCGTCAAATGTCTCAATCAGTGTGGTCTTAATAGACCCGAACATCTCTGGTATCTCAGCTCTGATGACCGTAGCCACCTCCTCATGAATGATCTGTCGAATCTCCTCATCACTAGCTCTGGCACCCTCCGGCATATGACGTGTCCTCACCATGATCAACCTCTGAAATACAACATGTGATAAATTAGAATTCACTCTAGCATACTCACACTCGACAATCCATCCCTCCTTGATTCTTGGTATCCCAAAGATTTTTATTTGGACCGTGCACCGCAACGGTGCTTTCAGTAGTATGGGCCCAATACTACTGTCCACACCGTCTCAGTACACACCCCAAATCTTCCTCTTCGGATCCCAAATCCCAAGTACTCTATCACGCGTAGACCACTCTCTAATAGATCTCTCATAAGCCCCTCGCTGCTACCTACTCACTCTCAAGCATCTCATAGCAGGTCACCTCTCCCTAGGCTAAGGCATCACAAATCAGGCCACTCTAGTCCTATTAGCAATACCTAGCCTACTCTAGCATGCAGATACATCATATCAATATCAATATTACATAATATAAAGGTATTTTGGGAATTCACCGTTCGGGTGCTGACTGATCGTACACACGTTTCTTCCTGGAATTTGTTTCTTTTTCAAGAAAATCTTTTACTCTTAGAAAAGTTAGGGTTTTTTTTTTGAAAATATCTTTCCAAATCCTCAGTTTGAGTTCAAATACTCCCGAAGGTGTACTCGAATCCCTCAAACCAAGGCTCTGATACCAAATTGTAACACCGTAAATTTCACAACAAATTTTTTCAAATTTTCATAAAACATAACTCAATTAATATTCATAAAACAACCATATTAATTATCCAATTCAGGTCAATACAAAATCCCAAGATCACAAATGTAAAAACTCCGAGTGTGTGTGTACGGATCAAGCCGGCGCCTTCCCGCGGTCGTCACTAGTACCTGAAACAATAACATCAAACACTCTAAGCACAAAGCTTAGTGAGTTCCCCAAAATACCACATATAACACATAATAGCCACTCGAGGCTATAACTCTGTGGGTCCGTGCACCCAAACTCTTTGAACCCTCAGGTTCTAGCTCTGATAAACATGCACCACATAAATCACATAGAAATAATGCAGTACAACACATAACATACATAGCATACAAATACTCTATCACATAACTCTGGTTACCTACTCAAGGTAAGGTATAGTGAGAAGACTCACCTCGCGTATCTCGGTATCTCACGAATCCTGGAAATCCCTCGTGCTCGATCCTTCGAGCTCTAATCCTCCTATAACATCATATGTCTCTAGTCAAAACTTTATATCTTCTAAGGTTGACTATCCCTAAGAAGTCAACACAAGTCAACTTCGGTTAACGGTCAACGGTCAACTTTGACTGGACTCGGCGAGTGCGCTATGGCGACTCGGCGAGTCTAGACGTTTTCACCAACTCTCTAAAATTCCCTTCCTACACGTCGAGTATTCCCCCTCACTCGACGAGTTTCACCTGGAAGAATCGTGGGGCCACCCCGACTCAACTCGCCAAGTCTCAAGAACAACTCGGCGAGTCCCAGTTCGACTCAATCCACCTGTTGTCCCTCTCCAACTCACCCTGACTCACTGAGTCAACCCATGACTCGATTGGACCACTCACTGAGCGAACCCAAGGCAATCTTCAAACTACTCGCCGAGTCTGATGAACAGACTCGACGAGTCCATGCCATGCAACCACTCCAACTTGCTTCTAAGGTCAGATCTGCTTCCACAATCTATAGATCTAGCCTCCCTAGACTGATTCATCACATAAAGCTTCTATCTTGGTGCCCATAACACACCCCATGGCTCATAAATAGAGTTTTGACCTAAGGCATAAGGATTCCAATCCAAAACCTCCATTGATTCCCCAAAAGCTTGGGCAAAGGCACACTCTGGACCTCCAAGGGTCCAGATCTATGGTTTAAACCACATAAGGGGCCAAGGGGGCACTAGATCTTGCCACAAAAGGGTTCAACAAACCCTAAATCTAAATAAACATCAACAAGGAAGAAGATAACTCGAAATTATTACCACAATAGTGATGCTCTGGACTCCAAACTCTCAGAAGTGGCTCCACTTGCTTTCCCTTAGCTAGTTCTCTCCTTTCTTGCAAAAATGACACCTCCAAGATCAATAATGGCCTTCTACTTTGCTCCAAATGCTCACACTCGATTAGGGTTTCACTCAAGGGACTGGTGATCACAAATGACGGCCATAAGGCCCTTTAAATAGGTCTCAAACCCGAGAAATTAGGGTTTCATTACACAGCGCTGACTCACCGAGTCCATATCCTGGACTCACCGAGTCCAAGTGCGATCCTGCGACCAGATCCACGACCCTACTCGGCGAGTCTGATCTCCAACTTGCCGAGTCCCCTCTCAAAACACCAAAAACATAAATATACAAGATACCTGAAAATCCGGTTGTTACAAAGATGAAAATGGTGACTCCAATTTTGGAAAAGATTCGAGAGGCACAGGTTGAGGGTATAAATGAAGATCACTGAAAGTGCAAGCGGATAATAGGCCAGGTGGCCTCGTTCGACTATGACAACCATGGGTTGATGATCCCACATGGGAGGGCCTGGGTTCCGTACTGGGGCGTAGTACGACAGATTTTGATGGATGAGGCCCACAAATCCAGGTTTTACATCCATCCCGGGGCAACTAAGATGTATAGAGATCATCGTCCTGATTATTGGTGGCCCTGCTTGAAGCAGGATGTAGCCTGGTACGTCGAGAGATGCCTAACCTAGAGGAAGGTCAAAGCCGAGCACCAAAGGCCTCATGGGAAGACATAGCCATTGGATATCCTTATGTGGAAATGGGAAGGTATTACTATGGATTTCATCATGAAGCTTCCTAGGACCGTACGGGGAGTGGATTCGATTTGGGTCATCGTGGATCGATTGACCAAGAGCGCCCATTTCATTCCGATCCAAGGGAGCATTTCGGCCGAGAAGCTAGCTGAAATCTACTTTCGATAGGTAGTAGCACGCCACGGAGTGCCAGTTTTCGTGATTTTTAACCGAGATGTACAATTGACTTCTAGATTCTGGAAGAAGTTTCATGATGAATTGGGTACTCTTCTATATTTTAGCACCACTTTTCACCCGCAAACATATGGTCAGAGCGAGCGGACCATCCAGAATTTGTAGGATATGCCATGGGCATATGTTTTAGACTATGGTACTACCTGGGACACCTACCTTTCCTTGGCAGAGTTTTCCTACATTAATATCTACCATGCGAGTATTGACCGTCCTCCCTTCGAGATGTTATATGGGCGGAAGTGTAGGACCCCGATATGCTGGGGAGAGGTTGGACACAGGGTCATGGGCAGCACTGAAGTGGTACTCAAGAAGACGGAGAGGATCCAACAGGCCCGAAGTAGGCTTCAGACTACTCAGTCGGCATAAGAGCTATGTCGACAAGCGTCATTCGGACCTAGAGTTCCAGGTCGGGCATATGGTCCTCCTGAAGGTTTCACCTTGGAAAGGTGTCATCCGATTCAGGAAGCTGAGCAAGTTAGGCCCCAGGTATATCGGTCCTTTCAGGGTTGCAGCCCGGGTAGGCAAGGTGGCATCTAGGTTAGATCGGCTATTCGAGCTTATTTAGATTCACAATACCTCTTACGTCTCCTAACTATGGAAGTGCCTAGTAAATGATTATGCAGTGGTGCCTCAAGAGGATATTCAGGTGGATGACAGCTTAAACTACATTGAGTGACCAATAGCTATCCTCGACAAGAAGTCGAAGGATCTATGGAAAAAGAGGATTGAGCTACTGAAGGTGCAACGATAGCACCGTAAGGGCTCGAAAAGGATGTTGGAGCCGGAGGACGAGATGAGAGAGAACTACCATGAGTTTTTTCCAGATGCAACAGCAGACTTCAAGAACAAAGTCTGAAATAAGTGGGGGAGAGTTGTAATGCCTGGTTCCCGGTATGTATTTTTAAATATATGTTCTTCATTTTTACTCTGGGACTCGACGAGTGAGAGGCCCCAACTCGTCAAGTAGATGCGAATTTTGGGATGTGGGTGGAAGAATCTACTTGTCGAGTCGGAAGCCCCGACTCGAAGAGTACACCCGTCTGGATGAAACCCTAAGTTTGAGGGTTTGCACCCTATTTAAACAACTTACAAGATCTCCACTCCAGACTCCATCACCCTCAAACTCACTTCATGAAACCCTAATTGATTATTGAGTGTTCTTGAGCTTTTGTGCAATTTGTGTGTTTCTTTGAAGCTTGAAAAGAAAGAGGAGGCTTGGGAGATCAAGAGAAAGAAGGTAATTCTAGAGGTTTTGCCACATTTCCAACTCAGTTGAGGTATAAAGTTGATACCTTGACTATTCATTTCTTAGATCTCTATTTAGGGCTAGTTTCTACCTTTTCTAAGTCATAGTGTAGCCATTTTCGGGATTGTGTACATCATTGGGGTTATACATTTAGATCTTGAATATTTATGGGTTCCCATGGAATAAAGGTGCAAATTTTATGGCCATGGGAGTACCATGCACCATGCAGACTTCATTTTAGGTCTTTATGAGCTAGGTAACCCTAGGTGGTCAGATCTATGTTCAGAATGCATTAAGTCGTACTGAAATCGACTAGATAGACATGGACCTTGGGGGACTCAACGAGTCGGGTTATGGTTCCCCAACCTTTTCTTTTTCTGATTGATATGTTTGAGTCTAAAAGAGGTCTCAACAAGATGGATGTGAATATGGGCTTGAAGATCAAAGATATCGATGAGTTCAATGAAATGTCCCAACTATATGAAGAAGAACTCGACGAGTTCAAGGAAGAACTTGGAGACTCAAGGAGTAAACACTTCAACATGTAAGAAGCAGGACTTGACGAGTTCAAGGATGAGCTCAACGAGTCATGAGCAAAAGGTCCCAATTCTGTATGAAGGAGAACCCGACGAATTCTTGAAAGACTCGACAAGTAGGATCGAAGTTGAGTCAACCAGGGTTGCAGCCCGGGTAAGCAAGGTGGCATCTAGGCTAGATCGGCTATTCGAGCATATCTAGATTCACAATACCTCTTAGTGGGTTAAGGAATTCGATGGGTTAGTGGACCAACTCGGCGAGTTGAGTCAACAAGATGTTGACTTTGACCAAAAGTTGACTTTGACCAAGGTGTTGACCTTGACTTTGACCTGAGTTGACCCTTAAAAGGGTTAAGAGTGTCAAATGGTAATTAAGGAAGGTTGTTACATGTAGGAGTTAGAGGAGTTTGAGAGTAGTTGATCCTTGCACCGAGGACAATTTAGATACTACTTGACATTGAGGCAAGTTACCTTCCAGTAGAAGTGGGTCTATGGCACCAAGGCCGACCCACTAGTAAGAGTTACAGTAGAGATGATTGTCTTCGTGATATTTATCTGGCATGTGCTATCTGTTATGATTATGTACTAGCATGATATGATGATTTTGTGTTAGTAGGTAGTAGGGGGAATGGTCCTCGTGTTACGGTCGTAAGGGTCGAAGGGTAGGTCGGGCACCCTATATATGTTCGACAGTATGTTTATGCTACATTATTATGTGGTAGTGGTAGGGGTGGAATAGTCCCTATTGCCGGTTGAGATAAGCCAGAGGGTAGATTGGCACCCCATAAATGCTAGACAGGGTAGGTCGGCACCCTATAATTGCCCGGTAGTATGTTAGCTATGTAGTATGTGGTATGATGGGGGAACTCACTAAGCTTCGTGTTTACAGTTTTCAGTTTTGAGACATGTGATTGTGGTTTAATGAAATGATATTACTTGATGCTGTTTTCTTATAAATGTTTTTCTAAAATGTTATATCAAAAATGAAACTTTTGGTCTGGAAAATTGGGATGTTACATAATATATCTTCATAGGGTTGAAGCGTTCATATCCAAGAAGTATTTGTCCAAAAACATTTGTTCTAACTCGGATGAAGTAGTTTATGTCCCCAATGGGAGGTCATACAACCAATATTTGGGTTTATATTGAACTTCAAAAGCGAATTCCCTAAACTTGATTTGATCCTCGGTAATATTATGAGGCTTCATACATGAGGAAACCACATGGAACTCTTTGAAAAACTTTTGAGGATGCTTATTTCTACCCCATGAAATATTGAGAGTACATGCATAAGACCATACTTCACTCCAAATTAATCTTGGATGGATAAGTGATACATAACAGTTGTTGGGCAACTTCTTATTGAGCCTTTTGAGCATCAGCGCTATCGGTTAATTTAAAACCAATTGGTGTTAGAAAGGGTACAACCTTATCCATATAGCACATTCAGTCCTAAAAGACTAGGCATTTGATTGCAGCACTCCAGGCCATCGTGCAAGGAGTTGGTCGATACCATTTCTGACCCCTAAGAATCCAACCCCCCCTCCAAGAAATTGCTCCTTGAGAGAATCATACCCTCATCACTGGCTCTGATACCACTTGTTGAACATCAATGCTACAGGTTGATCTAAAACCAATTGGTGTTATAAAGGTTACAACCTTACCCATATAGCGTATTCAGCCCTCCAGGACTAGAAATTTAATTTTGGCACTCCAGGCCATCGTGTGAGGACTTGGTCGATTCCATTTATGACCCCCAACAGAGCCCATTGGTCAAGAGTTCCTTCGGATATTGGGTTTGGTGAATCATTGTTGTCTCTATACTTATTTGTGATATTAATGTTTCAATAGGTGTGTGTTCAAGGATATAATGAGTAGGAGAGGAAGGTGGGGTGGTATTTCTAGGCGAGGAGGATTGAGGTGATCATGGGGGGTTTCCATTTCTGATTCACTTAAGAGTGTTGGGTTATTTAATAGATTGTGTCAAATTTTGTTATGTATATATTTAGTCTTTTTACGGATTGGGCCTACCCATCCGTATTAACGTTGCTAGGGTTAGGCTTTAAATCATGCATGCATGTACTGTATTAGGGTTCATCGTTTTGTGATTCCCTATCGTGCCTTTACAGGGGAGGAGATTGTGTAAACCATACACAATTATTTTGTTGGGTGTTCTAGGGTTTTTTCCGCTTTTATTGGTTCTGTTCTTGCCATCTTCATCTTCTTGATCAATAATTGACATGGAATGACGATCCACATACTCTTTCTTTTAATCTTTCTAGCAGCATCGGATCTACTACCAGGATCGCTATTCTCTTCCCTCAAGACTATGAAGTATGGGCTCTACATTTTGAGGATTATGTTCTGGGTATCAAAGAACATGGAATCACGATTTGGCAAGCAATAACAAAAGGAACATTCAAGCACATGGGAACCAGGAGAGTAATCAAAACTCAAGCAGAGTATAATACTCTTCTTTTCGATGTTAAAGATATTCCTCAAGATGAGAAAGATAAGTTGCTGAGCAACACTAAAGCCATGAGGATAATATTGTTTTCTTTACCCCCGGACACGTTTCGATTGGTGAGTTCGTGTGAGACTACGAAGGAAATATGGGCCAAGTTGAAAGAATTTTATTCTAGTGATGCATATCTTGAACATTATGTTCAAATGTTACTTCTTTCTTAGTTTGGTGCTTTTTCCTAGAAGTTTGATGAAAAACGTGATCAGCTTTCAATCTCTTTAACCATCTTTTAAGTAGGATGCTTAAGCACAACTTGAGGTGAGAAAAGATTGAGGAAAATGTAACCTTTTTGAATGGTATAAGACCAGAGTGGAATGCGGTTGTTTCCATAGTTAAATATCATGAACAATTCAATAATTATTCTTTGGCACAGTTAGTGGGAATACTTAGGTCCCATTAAGATGAAGTAACAAAGGAAGGGAAAGATGTTTCTGGTATGGGTTCATTGGCCTTAGTCGCGAAGAACAAAAAGATTGCAGAAGATGATTCAGAGTCCGATCTCTCATATTGGAAACTCTCAAAGGAGGAATATGATTTGATGGTCTCTAACCCAAGAAAGTTTGCAAAGAAGAACTTTGGACGCTCCAAAAATAGAAAATGGCAAGGAAGTTATAGTTCAGACAAGGAGAAGGATGAAGGCTTCAATAACTTGCCAAAGGATGAAGTGAAGAAAGAAAACAAGTTATTAGGAGATTTTGGCTATGACTGCAACTATTGTCATGGAAAAAAATCATTTTTCTAAGGAGTGTGTGTTGAAGAGAATGAAAGAGAAGAAGGACAAAGTAGATAAAGATGAAGCTTACTATCTTTTTGGTAGATAGACTTGCTTAGAAAGAAGAAGAACGCTGACAATGCTAATCCTCCTTTGATTGTTTAGCAAGATGATGATGAGTTCGGAAGAGTTGAAGTGTGGTCGACTGATTTGGAGGATGAATAGGTTCACAAACCCACCCATGATGAGTGCTTTGTTGTGAAGGCTGACTTCCCTAAGTATGAGAGAAAGTGTATGGTGGTTCGAAATGATATTTCGGAGCAAAGCGGATACACCATTGATGGTGTCAAGACTTTTGAGACCTTCTTCACTCCGAAACCTGTCTCTGAGCATATCAGTGAATGTGAGAAAGTGATCAACAAGGTACATTCAATTCTTGAATCTCTTAAAATTCCTGTCTCACGATATGAAACTGAATTAGATGATTTCAAATTTATAGTCTCTAGTTTAAGTGATTGTTTGAAAAGAACCCATTTCAGTAATACTAACTTAACTGATCAAATCAGTATGGTAACATCAAAGAGTGAAGAGAGACGAATATGGATTAAGAAGTTGGAGTCGAATTTATCAAGTTCTAGGGATGATTTAATTTATTTGCAACGAGACAATTTAGGTATTTTGAAACAATCAAAAAATTTCTATTTCAGTGCTAAACGTCTTTATTTTAATATCACCCAACTGCATATTGAATGTGAAATAGGCAAGAATATGCGTAAAATGATTTTGCCCTTTCTCGAATTGAAATAGAACGAAATTGATGCAGACTCCTACAAATGAGAATACATTGTCTCATATGAAGATGTTTGTGACTCTTATAGAATTGGACTGGAAAAAATTGAACTGGAAAAAATTGAACCTTACATATAGTCCAAAGAACATAAAGACGTGCTGAAACAAATTTTGAGAGAAAAAGATAAAGAGTAAATTAAATATGATACTGTACAAAAATTAGATTCATTATGCATTAAGTTGAGTTCAGAAAATACTCTTAATGTTGAAAATACATCTGAATTTGATGATGAAAGTGACATGAGTGAGATTTCTGTGGAGGATGAGGTTGATATTGGATTAGTTTTTAAGTCCATAACTATTTTGGTATGTACTTAACCCGATTGTGCATGGTCCTTTTGGGTTGCCTTCACACCGGTGACTAGACATGATGATTGTTGAGGAGAGAGGCTAGTTTATTGTTAAGAATAATAAATTAAGGTATGAATATGATTTATTAATATATTATATGAATAATATATTAAGTTGGAATCATATTATTAATTAGTATTTAATCAGAAATTAATTTAGAATTAATTTTGGGATTAAAGGAACTGACTGAAAGTGCAGGGACTATTTTGTAATTATTCAATAGTTGAGGCTTTGGGCCATTGGATCACCTTTATTAAGTCTTGAACTAAAATCCTAGAAAGGATCTAGGAGTTTTCATCCAAGGGCTTAAGGAAAGGAGTTCATGGACTTGCTTAGGCCCTAAGCTAAGGGATTAGGGTTTACACCTTGAAATCCTAGTTAGCCTTAAGTATAAATAGCACCCTAAGGCACTAGGATTTCGTCCAAGCCTTGCGTAACCCTAAAAGGGAATAAATCTAGGGGAAGATACCCTTCTCTCCTCTCTCCCATATTCATCCTTTCACCTAGTGTGTTTGTGAGCCATTAGAGGTACTACACTTGTGGTACTTGCTTTCAAGAGCTAAGGAAATTCAAGGAACTAGTTGTTATTGCTATATAACAACAAAAGGTATATATTCTATTTTTATATATGAATTTCGAAAATTATAGTAGCATGCTAGGTTTCTTTTTGTGTTCATAAAGTTGTATAACTAATAGTGAAAACATAGATCCAACTCTAGGGTTGCATGCACACATAGGATTGTTTGTATAAAACCCATCAGTTGATTGCTCGGAATTTATAAAAAGTGAATCTGAACCTATGAAAAATATGATTTCTGAAAATTCAGTTGAGTATGTTCGTGTTTTTGAAAATAAAGGTTCAAAAATTTTAAAAGAAAATGCAATAGTTTTTCCGAGAGTTCAAACTATTCCAAATTAGGTTTTCACAACTTCTGGACTGAACAAAAATCAGACTTTGTAATTACCATCCCTCGTAGAAGAAGCCAATGCCGATGGATGAGAAATATACTTTTGGTCCACTCACATTGATAATGTAGATGAAACCAAAGGTCTTTCGGAGATGACCTCTTGGAAAATGAAAGGAAGATATGTGACAAAACCAATGAACAAAGTCAACTAAAGTTACGAGAAAGGAAGTAAGAGTGGAACCCAATATGTTCCAATAGATAAGTCATCCGAACAGACTGGAACCCCTATTAGAAAAGTGAAAGCTAAGGCTAGTATTTATAAGTTTGCTAAGGAACTTGTTGATCAGAAATGTCAACGAAATGCTAGACATCGTAAGAATCTAAAAGAAAGAAAGCATTCATGGATATCCAAAAATTCCAATTTTGTTAATCAAGAAAGATCTGCTAATCCGAATGTGAATGTCTCTCTAAATCCGAATTCTAAAAGTCATTTAAAACCCCAATCTTCGTCTCCACAAGTTTCAAAACCAAAAGCTTTTGAAAAACCCTCGCTTTCAAAACAAGCGAAACCTTTGAAGAAGACAAAACCTAATTTTGTTCCAAAACCCAATGTTTCAAAATCCTCCAAAACATCAAAAGATATTAAGGGCAGAGAAAAAGTTGTCTCATTGTCTAAAATTCCTTTCGATAATTCCAAAACATACTTGAAAAAGGAGGAAAAGAAGTTTGAGAAAAATGTTGCCAAGCAACAAAACAAAGATAACAAGATTATTGTTTTTAAAATAACATAAGAAGAGAATTCTACTTTGGTAAAAAGATCCTACTTGGTCGATGAAGCAATAACTTTTCCTGTTTCAATGAAAGCCTCACAAGGACCTAAACAACTTTGGGATCCTAAATCTCTTTAAATTTTGTAGGTGATTCATGACGAATAGTTTGACTCCGAATGGTATATTGATATTGGCTGCTCGCTTCACATGACAGGAAGGAATGAAGAATTAAGAGAATTTCGATCGTTGAAGGATGGAGGATGAGTCAAATACGAAAATAACTCACTCGGAGAAATCAAGGGATACGACATGATTACGAATGGGGAATTCTCCATTCGGAAGCTAGCCTATGTAGAAGGTCTGCAACACAACCTAATTAGTGTATCTAAATTGGTTGTAGGTACTTGTTAGACCCCTAAACCAGGATGGAAGAAACGTTTGGGGGTGGATGACTTTCATGTATTTTATCATAACATAATGAATAATAGTGATCAAGGCAAACACAACCATCATAAATATAATTCAAAAAGTTACATTGTTGTAAGAGTTGCATGTTTCAAAATCAATTACAATATGATGATAAAAAGATTTATCTGACACCTTAGCATCCCATCCTCGAAAGCTTATAGTTACCTGTTTTAGTGATTTCATGAGAATACGAGTAGTTTTGAAAAGTGTCAACAATTAAGTTGGTGAGTTCATAAGAGTTTGTATGAAGAATTGTAAGCTTTTCTTTGTAAAATGATAGTGTTTGTTTCCAGAAAATCCAATATTTTCCTTAAAATGAATTGTAGTCATAGAAACCCTAAGACCGAAATGTACAATAAATAGTAATATGCAGTTTTAATTTGTATAAAATTGTTTAAATATATGTTTTCCCGTGTGAGTTATTATAACCGTGCTAAATACATAGATGACATGTCATGACATTCTTCACGCGCCGGAATGTTAGATATTTATCACCCCAGCCCTACCAGTTTAGCTGTTGCAAGCAGCTTAGATGCAAGATTTTCAGTCCCGCGGAGATCTATACACAAGTATCACACTCTCTTACGGGAGATTTTGGTTACAATACAAGACTTTTGTAGGTATTCTGGTAGGTACGATGAACACTTTGACTCACTAAAAATTGATTAAACGAGTTTATGTTTTTTTTTTGTAATGAAAACGCTTGTATGTGTAATTATCACTTTTCCCATGATAATAAATAGTATAAAATAATTATATACATAACTTTATAGAATTATCAACTTTGCTCAACATGTTACAATAGTGTTAATAATCCAAAAACTATACTTATATAGTTTATTATAAGATTTGATTTTTGTACCTATATATACATGTATATACATATATTGAGGCTAGCATGCTTAGATATTCATGAATAACAAGTATTTTACATCTAGCACAAATAATTGAGTCCTTAGTATGAAAATATCCAGTTTTCTAGTTTTTAACTTTTAACGTCACAAACGGCAAATAGTGAGATACAGTTATGTAAAACTTATTTTTAAGTTTTTGTGATTTTTAGGTCAAGTTAACTTTATATGCTTTAAAGAACATATATTTTGCCAAAACCCACAAAATGATGTCATAAACTATTCATGATCATGTTTGTTATAAAACCTATTTTTGCATAAAATGATAGATTTTGAAATGTTCTTTTTGTAAAACTAAATCTTTGGTATTTTTAACTAGTTTCAAGACATATGTACAAAATAACATATTTTGGTTTTGAAGGGATTTGAGCATTCTAACGCTCCTAAGGTGTACATGCAACCCTAGAAACCTTGGATCTATGTCTTACTAAGATACATGCAAAAATGATTTTCCAAGGTTCTTAACTTAACTAGCTTGGAATGGCAAACTTTAAAACATAAATGCTAGTAGAAAAAACATACCTTTTAGTTCCTTGGATTCATTTAGAACCTTGTGAGCCTAGCATCTCAAGTGTGATATCTCAAATGTCTCACAAAACACCACAACACTTAGAATAACTTTGAGAGAAGTACACTTACACCTCAAAATCGGCTAGCCCTCTATTACTTGCTTGTAGTGGTCGATTTTCCTAGACATGGTGTCTTTATATAGTTGTGAAACAATTGGGGTTACACCATGTAAACCCTAATTGCCATGGATTTCCATATTCCATGATCCATGGGTTTATAACTCCCATGGACTATCCATGGAGCTCCTTATGTGTTTAGCCAAATTCATATAAACCATGGATCATTAGCCTGCTATACAAGAATGGATGATTTACACAATCAACCTTATATATTTAATTAGTCTCTTTTTGATCACTTAATTAATTCCAAATTAATTCTTGATCAATACTAATTAAATAATATTATTAATATATTAGAACTTATAATATATTCATAATCCTTAAGTGTTCTTTCTCTCATTTAGTCTATCCAAGTGTTGCAATGCCATGCAACCCAAATGGACCATGCCAACCGGGTCAAGTACATTCCACGAATAGTTATGAACTTAGATACCTAATCCAACAGTCTCCCACTTGGATAAGTCTAATAACTATAACTACAATAATGACTTCAGGAACCGATCAACAATCGTACCTCTTTCAAGGTCTCACGGAACTACGATGATGATGATACGTGATTTAAGATAAGTGATCATATAATCTTTTGCTCTTTCAAGGTCTCAAGGAATTGAGATGATGATGATACGCCATTTAAGATAAGTGATCAATGCATAACCAACTCATAGGCAACAAGTCATATCTCTAGGTTTGAAGACTTATATGATATTAAAATTGTAATTTTTAAACAGTTTGGATAAAATACTTAAATTGTTAATTTAAATATAACATTATAGGGTCAACTCAAGTATACGTTTTAGTTCAACTTTAACAACCCAAAGAATATTTTATAAATAGCCAAAAATGATAGGTTGTTTTCTCTTTCTAATAATGATTATATGTTGCTTAATATGGTTAAATAATTTTCAAACAAAAAGTATAATCATAAACAAACAAAATTTCAATATTAAAAGATTATGTTTAATTCTGCTAATCAAGTTATGTGTTTAACTTTTAAAATATTAGACTTAATTTATAAGATTTAATATATTGTTGTATGTAAACCATTATCCATTTAAATCTATAATTTTTTAACAATTTGGATAAAATACATAAATTGTTATTTTAAATATAACATTACATGCTCAATTTAAATATAAATTTCAGTTCAACATAAAAAAACACAAAGAATACTTTGTGAATAGTTACAAGTGATAAATTTTAGTGGTAAATGTAAAAACTAAATTGTAATATCAATTTTACTAAAGTATTTCCTAACGATATTTTTATAATTATTACAAGTTTTCAAATAAATAGCTTAAAATATCTTATAATAACAATACTTAAAAGTAACTCTATATAAATGATTATATTGTTAACTTAAAAAAAAAAAAAAACAATGTTTGATGTTTTAAATAATTACAATGATAGAAATTAAAACATTAAACTAATAAATTTTAAAAAATTAATTAACAATAACAACAACTATAAATAACATTAAACCATATATTATTTCTTATTTTCCTTCATAAATAATTTACGGGTAGAGGTCATTCAAATGCTTGCAATTATGCAGTTTTAATAGATGTAAATATTATCAGATAATTCAAAATAATCAACATATTATATCAACTTAGTATACGAATTATTATATTAAATTTAACAATAATATTCTTGTTATATATAATAAAATATATGTAAAAATTTCAATTATATAAGTCTGCGCAACGCGCACATATTCGCCTTGTTTATTAGATAAAAAGATGCAAATATTGGAATGTTGAATCGCTTCATCAGCATCTCACTCAATAGTGAAAACCGACAAGTTCGAGATCAAAGATAGTAACTTGTTCCAAGTACGTGCACTAGTAAAACTATGATTCCTCGAGTTGCGAAGGAGAAGGGGTTAGATGTTCTTCTATGGTTCTGCTTCTACCAGAATCGTTTGTATTGTGGAAATAATTTGTACGCAGTGACGGAGCTAGATGAGACGTTGAGGTACTACAGTACCTCCAAAAAATTTGTATCTCCAACTAAAGAGATTATAACATGTTTTTTAATGCTCGATATTGGATAACTACACATAATATACATTAACAATGTTTGTAACCCCATACCCCATATCAAAATTTCTGATTCCGACAATGTTTGTACGTAGAGTGAGATGTGCTATGATGAAGTTAAATGCACTTTCCGGTTAGTCTGATTTCCTTTACTACAATGGTTTGTTACTTTATTTTATGCACAAATCCAAGACAAAGTAATTAGAAATAATTTACTATTTACTTCATTCAAATTACAAATACAGCAGAGGAAAATTGAAGGTCACAACCAATTTAGTTTAAATTTCTGTAAGTGTCAACAAATACAACTTTCAATCTCCGACATTATAAACTCTTAAAACATTTATTGATAACAAAAATATTTATATCAACTAAAACGATTTATATCTTGATATTGCAAGACGTGGGATACTAAGGGCCGTTAAATGACTCTTTACACATGTAATTCGAGGAAAACTTGGGAAACAAGTTTTATATATAACAAAGAGAACTAAAACCTAGTTCACCAAAACAAAAAAAAAAAAAAGTAACCAATGGCCTTGTTCGAGCCTCCACTTCTATGTACTTCTCCAGCTTCCGTTGAAGATGTGCAAAAATGGGTCGATCATATCCCCAGAACATTGCAATCCCAACTTTCCGCTGGCACCATTCTTCCTGTCAGCATCTTCAAGCTTCCAGACAGTCGAATATCCGACAACCCAAATTCTTACCTTCCCGAACAAATAGGTCTTGGACCAATCCACCATTTCCGAAGTGACCTCTACAATAGAGAGCAGGTTAAACTAGTCACAGCTCAAGAAGTTCTAAAACCCTACAATATCACATCCGAGTACGAAACCATCGTAAAAGAACGTCTCGTACCTCTAGTCACAATAGCTAGAAGCTGCTACGACATAAACTTTGACATCGGGAACACTCCTTTAGCATGGGTTTATTCCATAGATATAGTCGTCTTGCTGGATATTCTAATGGATATAACAGAAGGAAAACCCTCGGAGTTTTTGGAAGATGTTACGAAGCTTGAAAATCAAATCCCACTAGTGGTGATAATCGAACTGCTGAATGCTCTTAACCAAAACTTATCTGGCACATCAGACAATCCGTTTCTTGAGAATTTGTTTCTTAAGTTTTGTGAAACACGTTCGCCTCTTAAGTTTTCTCTACCGAAAAGCCAAAAGGATCTTGATATAGGTAACCGCCATCATTTGTTGGACTGCATGTATCACTTGAAGGTATGCCATGCTAAACCACCTCCAACCCCTTTGATTCGAACAGATTACTCCATTGATATGCCTTCGGATGAAGAGGAATCCCCTAGCATATTGTCTGTTTTAGATGCTTTTTTGCAGCCTTTTAAGGACGCATTGAATTTGCCATGGGACAAGCTCAATGATTTGATCAAGTATTTGTTGGGACAGACACCTACTAAGCTTGAAATCGCCATACCTCCGGTTTCACATCTTGTTAAACTCGCAAAGATTGAATTTTCCTCAACAAATGGTGGTATTCGTGACATTGAATTCGACGTTGAAAAGCTCACACTTTGTCTCCCGGTTCTTGATTTGAAATCCGATTCGGATGTTATATTAAGAAATTTGGTTGCTTATGAAGAGTTAATGTTCAAATATGGTCACGTTCCTACTCTTGATATCACTGAGTATGTGGATTTTATGTGTGGGATTGTCGATAGTGACAAGGATGTAAAGATTCTTCGTGAAAAGAATATTATCTTAGGCGATATGGATGATGGGGAAATCGCAAACTTTTTTAATAATATTACTAAGTCGAGTGGGAGAACTGATGGGATAAAATCCAAGTTGACAATGACCATCGAGAGTATAAATCACCATTATGGTAATGTTCCAAGAGTTAAAGTGTACGAGACCTTAAAGAAGGTGTTCAATGCGTCATGGAAAATTGCTTTGATCGCGTTCGCTGTTTTAGGTTTACTGGTGATGATTTACATTGGAGTGCGTGAGATTTCCAATTTAAAGGATCTGTTTACGGTTAGTAACGTCCCGTTGGTCGTTCCTCAAGTTAGCACGAACAACGAGCTTCTTGAGTTTTAGGCAATTTGGTCGATGAACGGCAATGTGAGTGATTTCGAGTGTTCAATAAAGTATAAGATTGTATTCAACAATTTGTTAATTTATAAACTGTCTGAAGTTTGAAATGGCTTTGTATTTTTCATTCTTTTTTTTTTTGGCATGAGGATGCTTTTTCTTACGAATATAAATATTTTCTTGTGTTAAGTAAAAAAAAAGTACACATAATTGACCATCGTGTTGTGTTGGTAAAAAGTAAAACACACGATCAATAATCCAAATAATTTACAATAATATTAATTCAAGTGTAATAAAATTAAAATATATGATGTAAATAACCACCAACAAGAATATCAAAACATTAATTAAAAAAAAATAAAAAATAAAAAATAAAAAATAAAAAAAAAGACTTGAAGTGCTAAAGATTTACGGGCTGACTGTTTATTTTTAAACATTTTGAGACCATGGTCCATGGGTGTCATACAATAAATACCACATTTTTTCCTTACCATAACATATTTTCCCTTATCCTACAAAATTTATGTGTGTCCTACTACATTTTACTATACCCACCACAATATATATATCATACTTTTTTTTACAGGGGAGGGGTAGGTGCCGTGTTTATCGCATATTGCACTATACCGCAATATGCGGTACAAGGCCACCGTATTGTTTTATCACTACAACATGTAGAACACGCGCAACAGTTGCACTTTTGCGGCTGTTAGCTTTTTGAAAGACTTTTAAGTAAAAACATTTTGCCCGCGTGCTTCTTGGTGTAGTAATAGACCAAAAATTTTAAAACTCTTCTCAACCCTAATAAAAAAGAGGAAACGGACAAAAAAATTACACATGTCGTTCCATCATCTTTCCTACCTCAATCATTCTTTCTTTTCCAGATCGTCGGCCTTAACCCTTCGTCGGCTTCAGCCCTTCGTCAGTGCAGGCACTATTGCACCCTTAAAGGTATTTTGATTTCTGATTTCTGGTTAAATGATCATTAATAGATAGGGGTGTTATTCAGTTTTAGTTTTCGATTTTTGGTTAAAACGCTTTGGTTTTATCGGTTTTTTAACATTTTAAATCTAACCATAACCAAACAAAATAAATTTCGGTTTAATCAGTTTTGGTTTATTCAGTTCGGTTTAACAATTAAACCGAATAAATTTCAGCATGTAAAAAAAAATATTAAACTAAAAGAAAAAAAAAAAAGACTTACTAAACTATAACCAAACAAAGAAACTACATTAATATATAAAATATTATATTTAAGTTGTAGATATAGGTTAATATAATTTTAATCGTATATGAAAATGAAAAAAACGACTAAAGGTTATTTAGTTAATTTGTTTTTGCTTTTCAATTTAAAATATAAAACAATTATAACTTTATAATAGTTAACAACTACAAAAGTTATGGAAATCTTAGTAACTAATCAATAAATTTATATAAAAAAAGTTGATATATATATATATATATATATATATATATATATATATATATATATATATATATATATATATATATATTAAATAGTTTATTTGGTTTAACCAAAACAATGAAAATTTAACCAAAATCAAACCGAATAAAATATCTTTATTTAATTAACCAAACTAAATTAACCGAAAACCAAATAACCAGAACCAAATAAACCAAATGTCATTTGGTTCGGTTTGGTTATCCAGTTTTGGTTTTTATGACACCCCTATAATAGATAATAGATATCTGAAATCAATTTTTGTAATGATTTTTTTATAATGCTCAAATTGGTTTTCATATTTGCTCTCTTATTTTTCTTTATTCTTTATTCTTTTTTGCTTTATCTTTTGTTTTAATTTATGTTATTTCACTAAAACAAATGGTTATAAATAGTGAAGAGATTAAGCATCAATTGATATTCTATATCTTAAACAAAAATCGTAATTACCTAGTGGCTAAAGAAGAATTGAAATCTCACAAAAAAAAAAAAAAAAGGTTGTATTATTTTCTTAATTAAAAATATAATATTGTTTTTAAACGTTAGTGCATGCAGTTTCCCAATCTTATTTTGTTTTTAAAGGTCAGTGCGGTGTTTATAGCATACTTCATTATAGTGCAATATGCGGTACAAGGCCACCGTATGGTATTATCGCAACAGTTGAACTTTCGCAGTTAGTTTTTTTGAAAAACTTTTAAGTAAAAACGCTTTGTCTGTGTGCTTCTTGGTGCAGCAATAGACCAACCATTTTAAAACTCTTTTCAACTCTAATAAAAAAAGGGAACGGACAAAAAATTACACATGTCGTTCCATCATCTTCCATAGCTCGATCATTATTTCTTCTCCAGATCGTCGGCCTCAACTCTTCGTCGACTTCAGCCGTTCGTCGGTGTAGGCACTATTGCTGAAACATCCAAAACACACAGTCTGAAAATTTCGTTTAATTTAATAATAAAAACCATAGTCGATAAACCTCATATAAAAATCATAAGCAATGTATCTCAAAATATCATAACAACTGTCAAGTATATCAGAGTATAAACATCGCAGGTTGAACAAATGGTGTGTGCCCTGCAATCTTCCCGAACTCCTCTTTTGAAAACTGAGTACCTAAAACCAAAACTAAAACTGTAAGCACGAAGCTTAATGAGTTCCCCCAAACTACCACATACTATATAATAACATGTAAACACATACTGGGCCTTGCCCACTGCATCCGACCCAAGTCCGGAAACTGCATCGGGCTGAAGCCCAGAATAACTGGGGCCTTTCCCCCTGCATCGGACCGAAGTCCGGAAACTGCATCGGGCTGAAGCCCGGACTAACTGAGACCATGTCCCCTGCATCGGATCGAAGTCTGGAAACTGCATCGGGCCGAAGCCCGGACTAACTGGGAACATGTCCCCTGTATCGGACCGAATTCCGAAACTGACTGGTCATAACATAGCATAAACACATATCAACTAGTATCAACACATATCAACTAATATAAACACATATACTGCGTACTGCATCGGACTGAAGTCCGAAACATATAACACAAAAGCATGCTTGAATCACAGAGACATCAAGCACCCTAATTACTGCATCGGAACGAGGTCCGAAACTAACTGAACATAGCATGACATAGTCATAGCATATAACATGAACACATATACTGCATTCTGCATCGGACAATAATCCGGAACACATAACTCATACCATGCCTGTATCACAAAGACTCCAAACATACGGAACTACTGCTTCGGACTGAAGTCCGGAACTATTGCTAACTAAACGGGCCGACATTGTGGTCGTAGACCCGTTCCTATTGGAAGGAAACTCACCTGGTACTGCTGAACTTGCTGATAACCCCCTGGCTGCTAACTGGCAACCTTCTGAGCCGCTACTCCTCTAACTCTCTAAGCTATCAATATCAAAATGATACTTTGTCTGACAATCCTTCAAAAGTCAACTAAGTCAACTCTGGTCAAAAGTCAAAGTCCTGGTCACAGTCAACCTTCCAGGTTGACCCTACTGACTAGCCGAGTTCATAAGCTCTGAAATCCCTTTCATTCACGACTCGATTCGTCGAGTCAGACCATGACTCGCCGAGTCTACTGATTTCCGAGTCCTGACCTATCCACTCACTGGGTCCCCACTCAACTCACTGATTCGAGTCCTAAGTCGAAGGGTTTGGGGTTTCGTGACCTGACTCGCCGAGTCAAAGAACAGACTCTCCGAGTCCAAGGAAATCTTCAACATACTCGCCGAGTTGTTCATCCAACTTGTCGAGTTCATCTCCATCTTCATACTACTCGTCGAGTCCACTCGAAGGACTCGCCGAGTCTATTTAGTCCTTCACATAATAAGAGGCTTTTAAGTCATGCATGGACTCCAAACTATAGATCCACTCTTCTAAAGCCTATTCCTTATGTAAAGTGGCAAACTTTACGTGTAGCTAAGGAGATCTAGGCTCAAAACACTATAAACTAGGGTTTAAGACAAAGGGGCTTAAAAATCAACCCATAGACTGATGCTTTATGATTCTCTAGGCCAAGATACACTTAGATCTGAAGTAGCAACTTCAGATCTGGACTTTCTAACTCGAAATGGTTTTTAAACTTGCCCTAAAAGTCCAAAATCTCATGATAAAGGTTTATCTATATGCAAAGGAGTGAAGGTAGTGACTCATTACCTTCAAATGCTCTGGAAAATCCAACAAACTCTGGATCTACTGCCAATCCTTGAATCCACAATGGTTGCCTTCTTCCTTCTTCCTTCAAAACACCCACAATGGCAAGAAAGCATGAATGAGCAACAATGGAGGCTTAGGGTTTCGGGTTCTGGACTATAGGGTCCGCAAATGAGCCCTAGGGAAGAGAATAAGATGCTTAAATAGGGTACCAAGTACCGGAATTAGGGTTTCCCAACCCAGACCAGACTCGTCGAGTCCATTTTCCGACTCGCCGAGTCGGTCACTTACTTTACACTCGGATCCCGCTCCGACTTGCCGAGTTCCTCCATGGACTCGATGAGTCACCCCTCTTTAACTTAGGGATTTTCCTTTCCTGTCTTTACCTTTCTGATTTCGGGTGTTACAACTCTTACCCACTTAAACTAAACTTCGTCCTCGAAGTTCTCTATGGTCAACTGGCCTGCAATCCGCCTCAACACTCTACCTGGTGACTCTAACCCCTTTTTGTCCATCACTCCAGCCACTTACAGTGCTGGTCACTACTGTTGGTACATACTGAATTCTTTTTTTTTTCCATAATTTCCTTTACATTACTTCCTCTAACTGAAAATTCTGTTGCCCCTCATTCGCCTACCGGATGCATTGAGACCACCCTGGTCCAACTAATCTGCCAATATCTGAGTTATCGGACTCCCATCGGTCACTACACCCCATCGCAACCTACTAGTTGCTTCCAGTGACTTCTGAAGATACTTCGATTATCTATAACTGTTCTATCCACTCTGCCACTCATACTGAATCGATGCAGCTGGAACCAACCTGCTTATCTCTCATCTGACTACTCAACTTCCAATAATTCGAGTCTTCCATCCAGGAAGAAAGGCTACCTGCCTAATTATCCTTGCAGATCACTTATACTTGGCAGAAAACTCAACTAATCCTTCTAAGAGGGACTTGCCATTTCAAATCGACCAACTATACCATCAGCACTTGCATTCCAACACAAATACTAATACTGGCCATCACATTGAAACTATCTGAAACACTGAACTGCATGTAATACTAAACTGCCTGAAGCACTGGACTAGCTAAAACACTAAACTGGCTGAAACACTGAACTAACTAAAACACTAAATTGGCTGAAGCACTGAACTAGCTTAAACGCTGAACTGGCTGAAACACTGAAATGGCTGAAGCACTGAAATGGCTGAAGCACTGAACTGACTAAAACATTGAACTTGTTGAAGCACTGAACTGGCTGAAACACTGAAATGATTATATGGCTGCTTTCCACAACATCTCAAGATCTTCCTGGTCTCCAATCATTCATCGGTTATCTGCAACACTGAGTACCAACTCAACTGTGGAGCCCAAGGACTCCTTACTTAGTCGCTCCCACAACTTCTGAACGAAATCCTTCTCTGGAACTAGTTTCCACTAGTCTTCCTGACACTGTGATTCTAACAACCTCCCAATCCAACTGACGGGGTCCATACGTCGAATCCTGACATCATCAAATCCAAGGCTAAAAAAATGGTGGCTCCCAGACTAACGGTAGCCCTTATCATAAACGAACCCAAGCAGTCCACTGCTTCCCTGATCTCATAACTGAGGTGACGATCTATTGCCAAATCGCTAACTTAACCATAACTGAACCATTTAGGAAATCCGAAATCTAACCTGTGGATTCCCATATCCTCACTACCGCACCCAAACTGGTGGGTACTACTGCTTTCCACGCACCCAAACAATGCGCCCATGCTGCCTACCAACCTGGTAAATGCTACAACTACACCCGCATACTTACAACAATCTACTACTATCTAACTGCTAGTGAATGCTACGGCTACCCCCGCAGGCTTACAACACCCTACTACTATCTGACTGCTAGTGAATGCTCTGGCTACCCCCGCAGGCTTACAACACTACTACTACTATCTGATTGCTAGTGAATGCTATGGCTACCCCCGCAGACTTACAACACTCTACTACTATCTGACTGATAGTGAATGTTACGGCTAACCTCGCAGACTTACAACACTCTACTATCTCGAGGACATCCTGACTATCCCTAGACCTGCTAATGATTCCTCATCCTGATTTCTCAAAACCAGCCTTCAGTCATCGAATGCTGCATCAACCTCGACATCTTATATCCTTGATACACTTAGTGGTCCGTCGAGGAATTCTTCAGCTTGGTTCCCAAACCAACCGTCTACTAATCCGGATACATGAATCTATCGTTGGGAAGTTCCTAAAACCCCCAACTCCTGAATCCACACAACCCTGCATGTCGTCTCTGCCACTGACTACTAACACGAAAGCATCTCTCGCTAACCGTTCTCAAAATCCTCATTCTGACTCACTAGAGTCCTACAGGCGGTCCTCCAATCCTGAATTCCCAACCAACTACTAATCATCTTGATCACATGAAGTCATCGTTGGGAAGTTCCTCAAACTCCCAACTCTGAACTCCTCAATCCATCAATCGCTGCACTACTATATTTTCTTCTCAAAGGTTGTGTACTCGATCTGGAACTGCGTGCTCTTACCCTTGTATACTCGAAGGGTTCTCCCCCACTTGGATCCAGCTAACTCCTTACTGTTCACTGGTCGAAAGTATTCCCCAACCTTCCTTCCATTAAAAGGGCGATCTGGTGTCCGCCAACGTTTACCTCTGTCGGCGCTGCAACTAACTTTTACCATATCCGAACCATTATTGCTATCTAACTGAGCAGTCTTCAATCCTTAACTATATTTGCTTTAGGGACTGCATCCTGAGAACCTGCTTTTGGGGTGCACATCCCCCACCCACTTCCGTACTGTCTGTTGGCTACCTCACTAGAAGCTCTATATTGTCACTACTAAGGATTTAACTGATTAATTCCGAATGATACCTTTCGAAAGTAGTGAGGCATTACTGATTCTTACACATACATGCTACATTCACCGCATCTAAAGTAACCTGATCTAGAGGGGACGACCTCCAATTTTCCATTCTAATTCCAAGGTATGCAGATGGCATGAAACTCGGTCACAAGCAGGTAATATAATACCCCAACACTTATGCTTATTGATAACAATGCAGCAACATAACAATAATATCATGAATAATAATTGACAGGAAGGTAAAAGATACGTACTCCCATTATTCAGTGTTGCTCGAATCCTTGTTGAAATCAGCTGGAAAACTCAGCTCCAAGCCGTGGGCGCCCTTGCCCGACCCTGATGTCTGCTGGTGGTTCTCGAAGCCCCAGGGGTAGGAGCTGGCACCTGCCCTGCTGTATACAAACTCGGACAGTGGGCCTTTTTGTGGCCCCTCTGACTACAACGGAAACATATTGGATCAAGCCCCTGAGCAATGGTAACAATACAATCTCTACTAAAATGGCCAATCCGGCCGCACTTGAAACATTCAGGATCCCCACCACTTCTACGCCTGTACGCACCCTCGTGTGTCCTACCACACTTACCACATCGACTGCGACTCTGATAGTCCCTCGATCTCGAATCTGACCCCTTAGGCCTCTTGCCCGAACCTGCGGCTACCTGAGTCTCATCCGTTTTCCTCTTCCTTTCCGACTCCCTGCCCGACTCTCGCTCATGTGTTACCTTGTCGACCCCATCCATCGACTGAACAACTGTTGTCTGATCCTAGAGCTTTGCGGTCAACCTACCAGTGACCCGTCCAACGATGTTGGGCAGCTCCTCGTGAATAGCTCGCGTAACCTCCTTGACTATCCAATCATGCAGAGGTCTCTCCTGGAGACAGGGTGCCCCACTCACTCCCATCCCCTGATGGCAAGAGCTAAAATTGGGATCTCCCTCCCTGATGGATCCCTAAACTCCATAAGAATCGGGCTCTAGACGAGCCCCAAACTGCCCTGAAACTATCCCGGCCTTAAAGGCCTCAAGACGACTGTCCAAAAGCTCCATAACGGCCTCCCTAACTGAACCAAATGTCACGGGAGTCTAATCGATGATGTTGCGCATAATCTCTGCAAAAATAACATCTCTCATCTGATCATCAAACTGTTCGGCTCTAGAGCCTAAGCTAGATTCTTCCCCGGCACCTGAACTACCAACTGATATCTCACGTAACGTCACCATGTTGGAAACACATCACAAATCTGATCATTATACATACCGCTGCTGAGGGATCTTTCACACACTTTACTAGTTCCCTGGTTTTTCCTCGGCCCTTCTTGAATCGAGTACGGATCCTCTGCTTTTAGTAGTACGGGCCCATACTACCTTCCACATCTATCCGTACTTTCCTCAAGAGTCACCTCAACTCCACCAAGTTCCTTTTCTCTACTGCTAATCTTTGCTACTCTCATCCTAGGCTTTCCCTAGGGAACCTCTGACTCCACCCAAACCAGTCCTCAGCTGCTGAAGGCCTCCTTGCAATGCCAATTAGCCACCACCTGAATACCATCACATGCAATGAGGCTCGGATAATCCTTCGACTACAAGACTCATCCCTACAACGGTTAGACTCAACGAGGGCTGCACAATAGGGTCAAATCCGGCACTCTGAGTTTATCCAATCCTGACCACATGTGACGTGATGTATTCACCTAATTGCTAACTCCCATCACTCAGAGTCCCACTAAGAACAAAGCAAGCAACATTCGGATAAAGGAAACATACTCATGCAAACTATTCTCAAGAAACTGTACTAGCATACAATTTTGAACTCTTACTATCAGGTATAACCTAAACATGCTATCCTACTACTGTCTTAGCATGCAATTCTCATAAGACTGAAACACATAAGCAGGCACATAAGGAATCCTCCTAGATCCTTAGTCCTATACTAGCATGTTGTTCTACTGAAACTGAAATTGATAATCATAAACTTGTATGGGTAATTTGGGAGTACTTACTTGGGCTCGGCTGATTGCATGCACCACACTCTTTTCTTTTTTCAAAACTCTTTTCGCTTTTTCTTATAACTCTTTTCTTTATACTTTTTCTAATATTTTTTTCTTTTCTTAAAAATTCTTTTGTAACCATGGTTTTTCTCTTGAAAACTTTATACCACTTCCATAGTTTGAGTTCAGACGCACTCGGGAGTGTGCCCGATTCCCTCAAACCAAGGCTCTGATACCAACTTGAAACATCCCAAAAACACAGTCTGAAAATTTCGTTTAATTTAATAATAAAAACCATAGTCGATAAACCTCATATAAAAATCACAAGCAATGTATCTCAAAATATCATAACAACTGTCAAGTATATCAGAGTATAAACATCCCAGGCTGAACAAATGGTGTATGCCCTGCAATCTTCCCGAACTCCTCTTTTAAAAACTGAGTACCTAAAACCAAAACTAAAACTGTAAGCACGAAGCTTAGTGAGCTCCCCCAAACTACCACATACCATACAATAACATGTAAAGACATACTTGGCATTGCCCACTGCATCGGACCCAAGTCCGAAAATAGCATCGGGCCGAAGCTCGGACTAACTGGGGCCTTGCCCCCTGCATCGGACCGAAGTTCGGAAACTGCATCGGGCCGAAGCCTGGACTAACCGGGACCATGTCTCCTGCATCAGACCGAAGTCCGGAAACTGCATCGGGCCGAAGCCCAGACTAACTGGGAACATGTCCCCTGCATCGGACCGAAGTTCGTAACTGACTGGTCATAACATAGCATAAACACATATCAACTAGTATAAACACATATACTGCATACAGCATCGGACTGAAGTCTGGAACATATAACACATAAGCATGCTTGAATCACAGAGACATCAAGCACCATAATTACTACATCGGACCGAGGTTCGGAACTAACTGAACATAGCATAACATAGTCATAACATATAACATGAACACATATACCACATACTGCATCAGACCATAATCCGGAACACATAACTCATACGATGCATGTATCACAAAGACTCCAAACATACGGAACTACTGCCTTGGACTGAAGTCCGGTACTACTGCTAACTAAATGGGCCGACATTGTGGTCGTAGACCCGTTCCTACTGGAAGGAAACACACTTAGTACTGCTGAACTTGCTGATAACCCCCTGGCTACTAACTGACAATCTTCTGAGCCGCTGCTCCTCTAACTCTCTGAGCTATCAATATCGAAATGATACTTAGTCTGACATTCCTTCAAAACTCAACTAAGTCAACTCTGGTCAAAAGTCAAAGTCCTAGTCACAGTCAACCTTCTAGGTTGACCCTACTGACATGCCGAGTTCATAAGCTCTGAAATCCCTTTCATTCGCGACTCGACTCGCCGAGTCAGACCATGACTCGCCGAGTCTACTGATTTCCGAGTCCTGACCTATCCGCTCATTGGGTTCCCACTCAACTCACTGATTCGAGTCTTAAGTCGAAGGGTTTGGGGTTTCGTGACCTGACTTGCCGAGTCCAAGAACAGACTCTCCGAGTCCAAGGCAATCTTCAACAGACTCGCCGAGTTGTTCATCCAACTCGTCGAGTTCATCTCCATCTTCATACTACTCGTCGAGTCCACTCGAAGGACTCGCTGAGTCTATTCAGTCCTTCACATAATAAGAGGCTTTTAAGTCATGCATGGACTCCAAACTGTAGATCCACTCTTCTAAAGCGTATTCCTTATGTAAAGTGGCAAACTTTATGTGTAGCTAAGGAGATCTAGGCTCAAAATACTATAAACTAGGGTTTAAGACAAAGGGGCTTAACAATCAACCCATAGACTGATGCTTTATGATTCTCTAGGCCAAGATACAATTAGATCTGAAGTAGCAACTTCAGATCTGGGCTTTCTAACTCGAAATGGTTTTTAAACTTGCCCTAAAAGCCCCAAATCTCATGATAAAGGTTTATCTATATGCAAAGGAGTGAAGGTAGCGACTCATTACCTTCAAATGCTCTGGAAAATCCCACAAACTCTGGATCTACTGCCAATCCTTGAATCCCCAATGGTTGCCTTCTTCCTTCTTCCTTCAAAACACCCACAATGGCAAGAAAGCTTCAATGAGCAACAATGGAGGGTTAGGGTTTCGGGTTCTGGACTATAGGGTCCGCAAATGATTCCTAGGGAAGAGAATAAGATGCTTAAATAGGGTACCAAGTACCGGAATTAGGGTTTCCCAACCCAGACCAGACTCGTCGAGTCCACTTTTCGACTCGTCGAGTCGGTCACTTACTTTACATCCGGATCCCGCTCTGACTCGCCGAGTTCCTCCATGAACTCTACGAGTCACCCCTTTTTAACTTAGGGTTTTTCCTTTCCTTTCTTGACCTTTCTGATTTCGGGTGATACAATTGCACCCTTAAAGATATTTTGATTTTTGATTTCTAGTTAAATGATTGTCAATAGATAGGGTTGTTATTCAGTTTGGTTTTCAGTTAAAACGGTTTGGTTTTATCGGTTCTATTACATTTTAAATCTAATTATAACCAAACCAAATAAATTCCGGTTTAATCGGTTTTTGTTTATTAGGTTATGGTTTATTCAGTTCGGTTTAATGATTAAACCGAATAAAATTTAGCACGTAAAATAAATATTAAACTTAAAAAAAAAAAAAAAAAAAAAAAAAAAAAAAAAAAAACTTACTAGACTATTACCAAACAAAGAAACTACAGTAATATATAAAATATTAAATTTAAGTTGTATAAATATGTTAATATAATTTTAATCGTATATGAAAATGAAAGAAACGACTAAAGGTTATTTGGTTAATTTGTTTTTGCTTTTTAATAAAAAATATATAACAATTATAACTTTATAATGGTTAACAACTAAAAAAATCATGGAAATCTTAGTAACTACTTTATATATATATATATATATATATATATATATATATATATATATATATATATATATATATATATATATATATATGGCAAAATGAAATACCCTTAAGGGTATATAAACTTAGTTATCCAAATCCACTATAATACATCGTTTTGTTTGGTATATTCATTATAATATTCTTAAACTTCAATCTCTAACTTGATTTACTTTCAAGATTATCAAGATTTCATTATTATCTTCATTTTACATCAAATCTTTTTGCTGAACACCTAATAGGTTATATATGTTATAGTAAAAATGAAAATTATTTAAGATGAAGATAAATGTGAAATTTATAAAAATCTTGAAAGTAAATCAAGTTAGAAGTTGAATTATATGAATATTGGGCAATTACAATGCATATATATATGATACAAAATGACATAGTATGGTGTATTTGGGTACCTAAACTTACATACCCTTAAGGGTATATTCATTTTTCCTATATATATATATATATATATATATATATATATATATATATATATATATATATATATATATATTCTTATTCGGTTAATGAAACCAAATAAACCAAAATCAAATAAACCGAACCAAATAAACCAAACATCATTTGGTTCGGTTTGGTTATTTGTTTATGTTTATCAATAGATATCATCAAAACGATTTTTATAATGATTTTTTTGGTTTCCTCAAATGTCATAGTTATGCTAAAATTGATTTTCTTATTTGCTCCCTTATTTTTCTTTTTTTGCTTTAGCTTTTGTTTTAATTTATGTTATTTCAATAAAATAAATGGTTATAAATAGTGAAGAAATTAAGCATCAATTGTATTATTTTCTTAATTAAAAATATTATATTGTTTTTAAAGGTTAGTCCAGTTTCCAATCTTATTTTAAAGATCGTTCTAGTGTTTATCGCATATTGCATCATACCGCAATACGTGGTACAAGGCCACCGTATGGTCTTATCGTAATTCTACGCAGAACACACGCAACAGTTGAACTTTTGCAGATGTTAGTTTTTTTGGAAAGACTTTTAAGTAAAAACTCTTTGCCCGTGTGCTTCTTGGTGGAGCAATAGAGCAACCATTTTAAAACTCTTCTCAACATAATAAAAAAAAGGGAACACACACAAAAAATTACATATGCCGTTCCATCATCTTCCATAGCTCAATCATTCTTTCTTATCCAGATCGTCGGCCTCAACCCTTCATCAGCTTTAGCCCTTCGTCGGTGCAGGCACTATTGCACTCTTAAAGGTATTTTGATTTCTGATTTCTGGTTAAATGATCGTCAATAGATAGGGGTGTTATTCAGTTTGGTTTTTCGGTTTTCGGTTAAAACGATTCAGTTTTATCGGGGTTTTTTTATTTATTTATTTATTTATTTATTTATTTATTTACATTTTAAATCTAACCATAACCAAACCAAATAAAATTTGGTTTAATCGGTTTTGGTTTATTCGGTTATAGTTTATTCGATTATGGTGGTTTATTCAGTTCGGTTTTATGATTTTACTGAATAAAATTTAGCACGTAAAAATAAATATTAAACTAAAAGAAAAAAAAACTTACTAGACTATTACCAAACAAAGAAACTACATTAATATATAAAATATTATATTTAAGTTGTAGAGATATGTTAACATAATTTTAATCGTATATGAAAATGAAAGAAACGACTCAAGGTTATTTGGTTAATTTGTTTTTGCTTTTTAATACAAAATATAAAACAATTATAACTTTATAATAGTTAACAACTAAAAAATTCATGGAAATCTTACTAACTAATCTATATATATATATATATATATATATATATATATATATATATATATATATATATATATATATATATATATATATATATATATATATATATATATATATATATAGTTTATTTGATTTTTCGGTTTAACCAAAACAATGAAAATTTTACCAAAATCAAACCAAATAAAATCTCCTTTTCGGTTAACCAAACAAAATTAACTGAAAACTAAATAATCCGAACCAAATAAACCAAATGTCATTTGGTTCGGTCTAGTTATTTGGTTATGGTTTTTTATGACACCCCTATCATGTCATGAAATCGATTTTTATAATGATTTTTTTGGTTTCCTGAAATATCATAGTCATGCTGAAATTGATTTTCTTAATTATTTGCTCTCTTATTTTTTCTTTTTTTTCCTTTTTCTGTTTTGCTTTATCTTTTGTATTAATTTATGTTATTTCACTAAAATAAATGGTTATAAATAGTGAAGAGATTAAGCATCAATTGATATTCTATATATTAAACCAAAGTCGTAATTACCTAGTGGCTAAACAAGAATTGAAATCTCACAAAAAAAAAGGTTGTATTATTTTCTTAATTAAAAATATTATATTGTTTTTAAAGGTTAATGCAGTTTCTCAATCTTATTTTGTTTTTAAAGGTCGGTGCGGTGTTTATCGCATATTGCATTATACCGTAATATGCGGGACAAGGCCATTGTATGCTTTTTTGTTATGTTGTCGTGTTTATCGTTTTTAAGTATGAATTAAGTAAATTGATTATATATATATATATATATAAATAAGTAAATCGATTTAGGGCTAATATTCTATATTTATCTTTGCTTGTTGCGTGATATATAGAATTGTTGTTGATCTACCATAATTAACTATGCAAAGATTACTATAATACCCTTAAATTATTTATTTAATGATTTATTTTTTCCTAATTTCCTATTGGTTCATTCATGCACACAATAGTTGCTAAAAACATTTGAACCTAGCTCTCTCTCTCTCTCTCTCTCTCTCTCTATATATATATATATATATATATATATATATATATATATATATATATATATATATATATATATATATAGTTGAGATCGGTTGAAAAGTCAAAGTTTCCCGAGAATCTGAGAACTAAAGGTGGAACGTCGGATCTGAATTAACTCCGTAAGGACATGATCGTATTCTTACCAATCTCATGTAACTTTTTGTATTATTAGAAGTATTAATAAAAACTCTCAAATTAACATTATAAATCAAATTTTTTTTTATAAAAATAACAATTTTTGTTTTTTTTAGTCACTGATTTTTTTAATATTTTTAGAAAACATAAATTTTTTTAAAAAGTTGATTTTTTTTTCAAAAATTGCATTTTTTTAAAAAACAATAAACTTAGTAAATTAAAAAAACTGGAATATTAAAAAAAAAAAAAAACTATAACTTTTTTAACCAAAAAAATCAACATTTTAGGAGGATATAAGCATATTTTTTCAAGTGAATGTATTAAAAAAAAAAACTGCAATATTAAAAAAAAAAACTATAACTTTTTTAACAAAAAATAATCAACTTTTTAGGAGCATATAAGTATATTTTTTCAAGTGAATGTATACATATTTTTTATACTATAATATTCGTAAGTAAATTACAAAAAATATCATTTTTATTAATTATCTATAGATATAATAGTACAAGTATTTTATTCGACACAAAATACAATATAAAAATAAAAAATGCTACAAATTTCAAAGCGTTTATGTCCTCGTGTCAATATTTCCACATTTTCTTCAATTTATTATTTTTCATCTCTTCAATATCCACCACAATTTCTTCCAAATCTACAAGAAAATTAAAAGGAAATTGATTTATACAAAAACACTCACAAAACTACATATGTGATTTTAATGTGATTAACATATGAATCACATGCGATTCACATATGAATTACATTCGATTCACATACGAATCACATTTACATATGACATCATATGTAAATCACATGCGATCCACATGTGAATCACATGTGATTCACATGTGAATCACATGTGATTCACATGTGAATCACATGTGATTCACATGTGAATCACATATGATTCACATGTAAATCATATGTGAATTATATGTGAATCGCTAAAAGGAAACAAATTAAAATAAATCTTATGTCTACACAAAATAAATAATTAAGATTATTCATGTGTGAATCACAAGTGATTCACGTATGAATCACAAGTGACACGTGTGAATCACAAGTGATTCACGTGTGAATAACAATTACAGTGCAATCATGCGTTAATCTCAAAGGTTTTAAACCTGCAATACGTACAGCTTCAAAATAAGCTCGCCTTTGTAAGTCTGTGAAATATGATGGAATCCCAATCACACAGATTGAAACAATGGTTTCAAGGTTTTTCTCTGCCATTTGTTTGAAATTTACAAAAAACATTCCCAAAATCTGCACTGGTCTTTAAGTGTGTTTCTCATTCAAGTACTGTAAGTGAACCAAAACACCACCATCAGAATCTTCACTCATTACTCTCATTAGCAACACAAGATCATTATGACTTCATGCAGCTGGAGACTATCTTGAATAGAAGCTTTTTATTTAGACCATTGACCCCTGATCATGAAGATAGGTTTGACTTTGACCCACTGGATGTCACCAAGACATGGCCTGAGGATATTTTGCCATTGCAGCCTATGGGGGAGATGGTGTTGATCATGAACATTGATAACTTTTTTGCTGAGAATGAACATATGGAAACTCTACTGAGGTAACACGGTCATGTGTATGGGGTTCACATAATTTACCATTTGGAATAAAAGGGGGTGTCGCATAGATTGCTCCAGCAACCAATCCCTAACAAAAACAACAATTAGGTTTTTATTTTTTAAGCAATTCTAACCTTAAAATTCCAACATTTAGCAATAAAACATCCATATTGAAGTTTTATGTAACTACTTCATAGCAACATCTAATCCAAGTACAAAGAAGATGTCAGGGAGCTATTAGTACCTAAAGTCCCAATTTTAGTGATAAGAATTGTGAGAAGCAAGCAGTACATCAGATCCATGAACACAATCCATTTATAGTCTAGAACTTATCATAAACCCTGATACTAGAAAAGTAACTTGTTCTTCGGTCAAATTCATCAATCTCCCAAGTTGATCTCTATATGGAAATATGGAACTGACAACAAAATTATCATCGGATCCTTTTGATATTTAGTAGAAATCGACCTAGGTAAAAGAATTCAAGAAAGGTTCTCAAATTAATCCCAATCCAAAAGGTAACCTAATGCACATTTTCAATTTTACAACTCTTTTCCAGGAAAACCTTAGCACTAACTACTCCAACAAAATTGAATAATCACACAAACGATCGATGACCAAAAACATTGTAATTATCAGCAGATGCGATCCTGATAAAGGAATAAAGGGCTGAACTACAAGAAGGAAGAATACTGGATACCTGATCACCGTTGTTGCCAGTAAGATAATTTGTTTCGGTAGTGGTGAGGGAAGAAGGTAAGAGAGAGTGTCCATGGGTTTCTCAGTTACTATCGCTGATCGAAGGACATATATTCTTCAAATGTCCAACTTCAGGACTTTTTGGCTGGATCGAAGCACCTCCTCTTCTTTGCCATCCAATTCCACCATAATTGCAACCAAATAAGTGGTTATTAAGGTCGATCGTCAATAATTAATGTGTGCGTCAACTTTGATGCTCACTGTAGCGGTAGGTTTGGCAGAAATCGGCAGCAGAGCGATTGTGTAGGGAGAGATTCAACGGAAGGAGGCAGACGATGGACTAAGAGAGAGAGAGAGAGAGAGAGAGAGAAAGAGAAAGATAGAGAGAGAGAGAGAGAGCTTCAACTTTCACCTTCCTCGATTCAATGAATAAAAGAGATAGTAGATGGAGGAGACCATTGATTAATCGAACATTGGTTCTGGTTATATTATTTTGATTAATTTAATTGGATAATCCTTATCTGATTTAATAATTTAATTAAAGGTTTAATTAAAAGATAATTATTAAATCAATTTCTTTTAAATATAAATTTAATTGTTTTAATTTCGAAATTTAAGAGATTATAAACCCTAGTATTCTGAAATGTTTACAATACACCTTATACTATATGTAAAATTAAATGTTTATATTTACTATATGTATAACACAAGTCAGTCGAACTGCTAGTACGCCTCATTTACAAAGCTGATCTATAAGATGGGGGGGGGGGGGATAAGGAAAGTGCGTATAAAATTGTACTTACATGGGTGTCCACTCTCACCAACCGCTTCCTTCATTGGTGGAGGGCCATTAGCTGAATGGGATTGATAGGAAAAATAATTCACACTAATGAGCATAATGAATTTATAAAGTAACTAAATGTTTTTATAAAATTCTCAATCTTAGTTACTTTAAGAAAAATGTGAATTTGATGCTAATCCATGAAATTACACATTGTAATTTATATAAGTCATTAGTGGAGCGTGTGTGGTTAACTGGCACACTAATAGGGACTAATAAAGGTTGGCGATGGGTATCTCGTAAATTATCATTGATTGATGGAGCGCGCGTGGCTAACCAACACATTAATACCAAGTTAATTTGCAAGGTTATTCACATCTTGTTTGTGATCTTCGGTATCCCAGCCACAAATAGAAGAGCATAAACAAGATTAAACATGTCATTGAATAGTTTAATTAATCTCAAAAGATCTTGCAATTTCACTAAAAACCTAATTCGTTTAAAATTTCGTTTTCATGGTGAATGTAACAACCCGATATTTTAGGTCATTATAATGTAACACCAGTCAAATTTAGGTCAAAATTTAACCTTCCTAAGAGCTTATTTGGGTTGAATAAAGTGGTAGATACCGTAACAAGGTTTTCGAAACTATAGAGAACATTAAAATTCTTATTTATAATGAAGAAGTTATGACCAATCAAAGATCCGCGACAAAACCGACAAAACGTAGTTTAGTGTAAAAAGTGAGTTTAAGATAGACTACTTTTTAGCCTTGATTATCTTAATTAAAGTTGTAGAGTATGTCTTCACCTTCTCTTGTATATAAAGAACGTAAAAAACGGAGCTCGCATGCAAAAGTTATGGCCTCCCAAAGATACAGTTGTCTGGGAGTAGGACGCGTGTCAGAAACCCTAATTTAACTGAACTCACGACGTGAGCATCATTTCTCACGATGTGAGGAGTCAAATCACCACTTTTCAGGCCTAGAATGCAGAAGTCGAGTCTATGTATAAGACTCACGATGTGAGCCTTAAAACTCACGACGTGAACAGTCTGAATGACCCTTCGAGAGCAAGTTGACGAGTAACGCATGCCATGAGCGAATCGGGACCAAACTCACGATGTGAGTTATGAAAACTCAAGACGTGAGAGTCGAAATCTTGTCTATAAATAGAAATCGAAGCCTTCCAAGTTTGGTTGCTCATTTTCATCCTTTCTCCCACTTCTACACGCTATTAAGCCCTTCTAAACCACCCTGAACGTTTTTGCCGTTCTGGTTTTGGGGGTGTGACAGATTGGTATCAGAGCATTGTTTATAGTGAATTTAGTATATCAAAAACATTTTTGGTATACAAATATAAACACAATTAGGCAAAAACACTCTGGTAGAGAGTCATACTTTTAAAAATAATTTTTTTTATAAAGTATGGATGCACTTCATTTCATAACAAGTTTAGTATCATAGTAAAAACAATATAGAAGTATTATAGATGAGTTGTGGTGTGCAATTTTGTATTGGAAAATGTGATCGGAACTGGGATGAATATAGCCTGATCAACTATATTTGTCCGAGAGCCGACCAGCATATGCCAAGGGATATCTACAGTGGACAACAAGTCTAAAACTTACCATACTTATAAACCTTAGAATCAAACATAACATTTAGAACACTATAGGAATATTTTATTCATACAATAGTTTAACTTTGATGTTCAAACCTTATGTACCTTAGTTCTAGATAATTCTTATATCCCTATTCTCGTACAGACACAATGGCCCGATTCCATCTACCAGGGGACCCCTACTACCCGACCCAAGATAGTGGAGAAGGGATAAAGAGTTATCCGAAGGAGAATTCAAGGAAGAAAAACACGAAGACTCCGACTCAGATCCCGAGGACAATAATCTACCCTTTGTGGCTCCAATTCAAAATGCTATTCCTCAAACGTGCTTTCTGTTGGGTTTTGAGCATTCTAACACTCTAAGTGTACATGCAACCCTAAATACCTTGGATCTATGTTTTCTCTATTATACATGCAAATATGAACATCCAAGGTATTATCCTAATCTAGCATACAAAACAATCAATAAAGCAAGATAGAATACATACCTCTTTGATGTAGAATGTCTTCATGAAGCTTGAGTGCCTAGTGCCCCAAGTGTGACACCTCAAATGGTTCACACAACACCATAAACACTTGGAATAACTTAGAGAGAATTCTACACTTCATGAAATCGGCTAGCCCTCTCTAGAATAATCTAGTGGCCGATTTTCCTCAAGAATAAGATGCTTATATAGTTATACAATTAGGGTAAACCCTAATTGTCATGACTTTCCATTTCCTTGGATCCATGGGTTCAAATACACCATGGAGCATCCATGGAGCATCATATGGGTTTTGGCCCAACTAGATAATCCATGGAGCATTAGCCCACTATACAAGTATGGATGATTTACACAATCAACCCATATATTTAATTAGTCTTCTTTTGATCACTTATTTAATCCTAGATTAATTCTTGATCAATACTAATTAAATAATCTTATTATTCTTGTTATTAATATACTAGAACTTATAATATATTAATAACCATAAGTGTCTTATTTCTCTCATTATAGTCTATCCAAGTGCATGATGCCATGCAACCCAAATGGACCATGCCGGGTCGGGTCAAGTCTTACCAATTATAGTTATGGACTTAGACATTAATCCAACAGTCTCCCACTTGGATAAGTCTAAAACTATTATTGCGTATGACTTCAGGAACCAACTGGCAATCGTAGCTCTCAAAAGCTTCTGTCGAACTCTGACCTTGTAGATGAACTCTGATCTTGTCAATGACTTGTCCATTAGATAAGGGATCATATATTCCTCCATTCTAGATATCATATGGACTGAGACATGGATTATAATCATTCTCTCTGTCCATTTGTTGTTTCCCGATTTCCGATTTATGACGACTGACTAATTGAACAAATCAAATCAGTCCTGGCCCGGCCGAGCACTTCCATTTGTCATCATCAAATCATCGAGGGGCCCACAGATATCGCTTTTATCCTGGAGGTAAAAGGAATGGATAAACTTCGACTCATATGGCTTGTTCTACTACTTGTTGAATCATACACAAAGACACGTTTTATAACATCGAGTTACCAATGCGTTTCGTGTAATCAATGTACTATCAACTCATAGTAACAACTCATATCTCTAGGTTTGAAGAATATAAGATATTATCGTCTCATGATCACTCGTGATAAAACCCATGAAGTGATTCCAATGAGCGCGGGTTGAATCCAATACTCAGAACTTATGAGCACTCATGAGTGTTGTAGCCCTTTGTCCAACATCTTAGACCTCTACAAGCCAACCCATGACAGTCTTAATTCATATCTACTTCCAACATATGACCGACTGTGGATGGTTTGAATAACTTAGTCATTCCGGAAGAATAACCTAGTTTATTCGGGAAGTCAAAACATGCAAAGTGAAACACAATAATAATTGAATCCAATATGGTATCAAAACCTATGAACATAAGTAAAACACCTTTTATTTATCACCATATGATTACACATTATTCATTGTATACTGTTTCAGCTATCAACTTTTATTCTTGAATTTAAAACAATAGTTATCCCATGCTCCAAGCATGTACACTATGTTTTCTAAACACTAGTCATGCCATACACCAAGTATGCATAATATGTTTGTCTATGATCTTTATTTTGTGAACTAGATCAATTGAACATAACTTCAATGATTCTCTTTTCACACTCCCAAATCCTTACTGCAAATGCAAGAATTCCAAATTCATGTCATTTACTGAAATATGTTAGATTCTAAACTTATATGCATCGATCCTCTTGTAATGATTATGCACAAAGTCAGAAAGACTTAACAACAATCATTACAGAGCATTCCAAAGGAGATCAAGTCCTTGGAACCATCCTTCTTGCATTAAATTTCCTTAATCTTACACAGATTGAAAATTCTAACTTTGAAACATTTCCAGATTCCATTTTGACTATCACTTCTGAACAAGAGTTGCCTCCTTACAGATTATGTCAATATGGTCCTTCCAGAATTATCACTACACTTCCAACTGTCCTTGAGCAACCAATCTTCGGTAAACCTTAGATTGTCCTCGACAATTGTTTAATCCTTTTAGTCATATCCAGTTCTAAACCTTTTCCCTTCTTAATGCCCTAGGCATTTGAAAAATTTTAGAAAGGATGAATATACCACATGTAATCGATCCTATATCCGAAGCATATGGGACACAATTCATGATGTCTCACATAAAGACTAAACAATTCTTTTGCTATAACATTTCCATTTCTATTTGCCAAGTTCTCATAATTCAGATTATGAAAAGGGATGCCGTAATCATAATCGAATTCAAGAACGCAAATAATGGACCCATATACAGAATTTCCTTATGTTGAGCCATTCCAACATGAAATTCATATATATCCTTGACTAAATGATTAAAACCTCACGATCTAAGCTTATAGATTTGAGATGAAGTATAATTTCCTCTCCCTTAATTATAGCAAAACAACTTTTTCCCAATTGAAACCTTTTGTTTTTCTATAATTAACATTGCTAACTTGCAATACTTATCATAATTATCATGCTCCCACTAACATGATGATTATTAGCATAACACTTATGCTCCCACTAGCTTTGACATGTACTCAGAAATCAGCTGGACTTCTAGAAATCAATACTTTATTGACCAAAGTTCAGATTTCTGATACTAGATTGTTTTGATAAGACTTTATTAAAAAACATACACCTTCCCTTAGATAGCACATTTGTGTGTCTAAACAATTATGAAGAGGGATGCCGTAATCATAATGGTTAGACCTTTTTGCCACTTCTCACAAGTCCAAGTTAGTGTGCCGGTAAACCACACACGCTTCACTAACGACTTTGAGAATGCAAATATCCCAATTGCTATCTAGCTAAAATCTACTTAGTGGAAGTGTTTCCTCACCATCATTTTCATGAATCAGAGAGAAACCTTATGACACTTAGATTTATTGGTGTATGAGTTCCTACCCATATGAATTTGTCAAAACCATAATCACAAGACAAGGATAATGACAAATCCAAAACCATATGGATTGAACTCAATCTTAATTTCTTGCCACCTGGTAGCTCAAGGGCCTACCATTGCTTCCAAGTTGTTGTGCAACACATTGAGAGCTCTAAGAACTCATATGCAAAGCCAACTTTAACTGGAATGGGCACATAATATGTCAACACAATAGGTTATAAACCTTAAGTCGTGTGCTAGTGAAGAACTTTAGGTTTCATTCTTGATTAGTTCTTGAGACTTTCAAGACCTTTAAGACTCCCACTGTCCTCTTGACCTATAAGTTTGTCAAACATCCAAGAGATAGTGTGGATTCTAATCAAGACAAACACTTCACATAATTGGCGTAAGTTGGTCTTTGTTTTATCCAAAACATCACAACTTACCAATTTCAAATGTACAAGAGTAGGAAACTTTTACTCTTACATTTGACACGTGTTTTAAACCTTCTTAAAGACATGTCACTCAAGTTACAATCTTGGAGTATGACTCTAAGACTTGTATTGGAACGAAGTATGACTCATCTTCTTGATTTAACCATTTCAACAATTCAAGATCCCTTCTTCTTAGTCATAAGAATGCACTAAGACTTCCTTAGAGAACAAATTTTGATATAGTTTCTTAATCATTAAGATGATCACAAAACTGATACTAAAGTACTCTCCCATCTTTTCAGATTTGAGAAACTTTTATCCTTCTGCCTAATTTGATTCTTCTTATCCGCTCTGCTATGCATTGGAACCTTTTCCAATGTCTCAGAGTTACACTTAAGCTTGTAAGTATAATCATATTTACTGAACTCTAGTAAAATATGACGAATAGCCTTATATCTTTTGTGGTGGACTTAATCAGTGCACATGACTATGTACTCGATCCCTTAGTCCATTACTTGACTCACACATCCATGTGAACAAGTAATTAGTCTTAATTTTTCCAATACTTGAAAGTTCTCATTCATCGTGCTATACAACTTGCATGATTCCAAGTCTCGGTCCAATTGAGACTTTGGATGATGAGAGTCTTTCCTTATTTGGTAAATTTAGACATTACCACAAATGAAGGAATCAATTTCATATTTCCACTCTTGCTATTAATGGAATCATATAAGCAACAATTTTTTCCTCAAATGCCATTGTAAGGATATTTTAAAATAACTAAAATAAAAAATTTCCTTTTATTTTAAAACTTTGCGGAAAAACTTATCCTTACAATCCATATGAAAACTTGTTGTTATCTATTCCTAAGCAAGATCTCATAACTCCTAAGAAGTAGCTCAAGAATCCGATTTTCAAACTTCGCGATAGAAATCCATCTATGCGATCAGATTCAGCATATTCTTTCTTTCAGTTCCTTTACTTTTCTTTGATTCTTAAAACATTACCATGTGACCCAGTCACATCATGTATCAGGAATCTGAAAATAGAAACTTAACAGAGTTAGATAGTGGACTTTACCTGAAGTAGAGTCAAACTTATTGACTTTAACATCCTTAGGTAAATTTGGCAGCTTTGCAACTAATAACCCTTACTTTGGCAATATAAACATATGGACCCTTTGATAATGGTACACAGGACTATTACAGACTTAGCCTTTTTCTCTTTACCATTTGTTCAACCGAGTTGACTATGGCCGATCCCTTTCCATTGGGAAGAGAATGCTTTTTCTGTATTTCCAGTGTCACCATTGTCAATGTCCATAAAGTTTCCGGAAGTTGATCTTAACAATAGATAAGATCATTAAGGGTCTTGTCATAGTCTATTTCATAGGTGTCCCAAAGGAACTCACTATGTGACTTAGAAAGTGATTGAACCACCAACTTTCTCAAGACATTGACACCCAACTCTCCCAGCTTGTCAATATGTGACTACATCTCCAATATGTGATCACACCTAGACCTTGTCTTGCCAATAGGGTTCGAGTGACCTTAAATTTTTCAAGAACTTGTGGGTTAGGGAGAATAATTGGAGGAGGAGAGAGAAGTATGATATCCATGGGATATCATCTTCATTTAGGAAAGCTTGTTTCAAGAGATTTGGGAAGATCATAAATGTCTAAACCAGACATGTTTTGGGAGATATTCAAGATAGTTGATTTAAAGTCCTTAATATGACACCCAATATGAAATATTAAGGCTAGGACCCAACAGACTATTTTATAACTTAGAAGAGGTATGCCGTAATCCAAGCTATAAAACAATTTGAAGGTAGGTGAATGACGATTCACCAATTTCCACCAAGATAAACGAAATGTATTATTAGGTTTTAATTGGTTTTGAAACTCCTAGATCTTTTGAGATTCATTGAACTGTTCAATGGCATGTTTCAATCTCGAGTGTGCCCTTCAGGTTTTGTGACTAGGATGCCGAGGATCACAAAACAAGGTGTGAAGTAACCATGCAAATTACTTGGTACCCTTAAGTGTTTATCCCTCAATCGATGTGTCGGTTAACCACACACGCTCCATCGATACTATGATAAACATTAAGTTACCCTTTGCCTACCTTGTTAAATACGAGTTAGTGTGCCGGTTAACCACACACGCTCCACTAACCGACTTAAACAAAGTGCAAAGTGTAATTTCATGGATTAGCACCTTCTTCACATTTTTCCTAAGTAACTAAGATTGGGTATTTATAAGAGTTTAGTTACTTAGTATTTATCATTAATACTTTTAATGAAGGGAGAATTATAGTCCTGTCAAACCCGTTCGGCTAACGACCCTCCACCAGTCAAGCAAGCGGTGGGTGAGAGTGGACACCCATTAAGTTGCCATTTTATAGGCAACAACCTTATACCCACCTTATAGACCGGCTTCGTGAATGAGGCGTACTAGCGGTAAGACCGACTTTACTCTTATACATATATATATTATTAACTTATAATATTATAAAGTATAAGGGTTGAATTTTAACTTTTAAAATTCTAAGGGCTAACTAGGAATTAAAGTATTATAAGTGAAAACTTTTCAAATTCCAAAACTTGAGGGCAAGTTTTGAAACTATTCAAAACTAATTAATTCCATAACTTATGTGTTTAAAGTAGTTTTAATCCAAAAACTCTTCAAGTTCCATAACTTGAGGACAAATTATGGAAGACTTTAAACTAATAAAAGAATTAACTTTTCTTTATTTTATAACTTATGGAATTAATTAAGGTTACATTATTTTATTTTTTTTTACTTATTTATTTAATGAAGAGACTCTTGGTCCTCCATAACTTGAGGATAAATTATGGAGTCATAACTCCAATTAATTAGAACTAGACTCTTCATTTTTGTAACCTTTGCCAACTTTTATGAGTTTTATGAAACTTAAATGTGACTTTTCATATAACTTGAGGACAAGTTACAAAAACACATTTTAGAATCAACTATTAGATTAATTTGGATTGAAAACAACTATTTCATTCAACTTTTCTATTAATCTAAGAAACTCATAAGAACAAGATAATTCAAATCAAACTTTTTCATGTAATTAGTCTAACCTTTAAACTAATACAAAACATGAATCTATTGACAATTATCTTTGAAAATGGATTAGCATGAACATTACCACATTAAAAAAACAAGTTTATAAGTTCAAAAACAACTTAGGGTAATGTTCCTAGTCCATTTCTAGCCAAAAAAGTCGAAAATATGCTGTCTGGGGTCCAACTCGTCGAGTGCATGAACAAAACTCGGCGAGTTGGATGCATTTTGCCTTGGACTCGTCGAGTCCCTTCATGGACTCGGCGAGTCTGCTGGGTTGACAACACCAATTTCGATTTTTCAGTTTCTATTGCAGGTATAACAAGAAAACAAGCCTAGGCTCTGATACCACTGTTGGGTTTTGAGCATTCTAACACTCCTAAGTGTACATGCAACCCTAAATACCTTGGATCTATGTTTTCTCTATTATACATGCAAATATGAACATCCAAGGTATTATCCTAATCTAGCATACAAAACAATCAATAAAGCAAGATAGAATACATACCTCTTTGATGTAGAATGTCTTCATGAAGCTTGAGTGCCTAGTGCCCCAAGTGTGACACCTCAAATGGTTCACACAACACCATAAACACTTGGAATAACTTAGAGAGAATTCTACACTTCATGAAATCGACTAGCCCTCTCTAGAATAATCTAGTGGCCGATTTTCCTCAAGAATAAGATGCTTATATAGTTATACAATTAGGGTAAACCCTAATTGTCATGACTTTCCATTTCCTTGGATCCATGGGTTCAAATACACCATGGAGCATCCATGGAGCATCATATGGGTTTTGGCCCAACTAGATAATCCATGGAGCATTAGCCCACTATACAAGTATGGATGATTTACACAATCAACCCATATATTTAATTAGTCTTCTTTTGATCACTTAATTAATCCTAGATTAATTCTTGATCAATACTAATTAAATAATCTTATTATTCTTATTATTAATATACTAGAACTTATAATATATTAATAACCATAAGTGTCTTATTTCTCTCATTATAGTCTATCCAAGTGCATGATGCCATGCAACCCAAATGGACCATGCCGGGTCGGGTCAAGTCTTACCAATTATAGTTATGGACTTAGACATTAATCCAACAATTTCAAGGCCCGATGCCTCTGTAGGCAACGAACCTGAATAGGTGGAGTCTTGAACAGGGACAACCCCTTCCGTATAATGGAGACCGAAGCTTCTACAATCTAAGCGAGGGAGGCTTGGCAGAAAGAGTCCTTCCTATACTGGTTCACCGAATATCTCGCATTGATGAAAAGGGAAGGGCAACCATCCATCGAACTGAGGAGAATGATGTGAACACTAGAGTCAATACAGTTTGCAACCAATAGTTAGAATCAGCTTGTGGAAGAATCACAAATCATAATGAAGTGTTGCAGAGAAAGCTAATTGCAACTCAAACTGAAGTGAGGGAACTTCAAGCACGCCAAGAAAGACAAAAATTACGTATGCTCGAGATGGAGCATCAATTGGCATAAACCAAGGCTCATGTGAGCAGTTCTTGTCGCAAGTAGAAGACACTCCACTCACTCCTCTTTTTGGATGGTGAAATAACCTTAGTATGTACCTAAGTAGTACTTTTTCATGTAAATATCCCTGTTTAGTAAGTACCGTTTCGTTAGATCTCTATACCGTTAAGTTTTCCATGTGTGGTATATTGTAGACCTACTCCAAGGTCAAGTTTTCCAAATTCTATATAACTTTCATACCCACTATTATAATAGACTTCTTGTTTTCCTTAAAGATTATCGCTATCAAATCATGCTTTGGCTATGTAAACAGTTCATGTCATAGACTGTTATAGCAACTAAGATATCAATATCTAAGTCAATGTAATCTGTTATAGTTTAATATTATTGAACTCGACATCTCTGGAGAAGTGTTGCCACGATTTCGTCTGTGACCCCATAGCTGGAAAATGCCTTCTCGCTAGTCAAACGGACTAAACCCTTCGATAAACCCAACTTTTCTATCACTTACACCCTTTAGAAAGAGAGAGAGATGGTTATCATAGGATAACAAACCTTTCTAACTTCAACTAGGGCAATCAAAACACCAACAGAGATTAAAACATACCTAAGGAAAAGCAAGGACACCGTGTTTATAAGATACAGGATATAACAAATCGTTACCACCCAGGAGAGGACAGAGAACATAGGGAACCACTCGTGAAGCATGCGAGGTGGTAAAGAACCTGATGCGTCAAACTAATAAGTAATAATTATTATTACCTAATGAGTTGGTAATTATATTACTCACGCTATGAGATGGGTACATCACATCCTTCTTCATAACTCGAAAAAGTAAAGGATATACCCTCTCCCAAAACTCATGAAAGTAGATCAACTTGAGATTTCAACATTTCTACCCTAAATTGCTAAAACTAAACTTAAATGCGATACCTATTTCAACCCTCAAGTATAAATACATCATAAGGAATGTAAATCGGAACATTAGAAACTGAATAAGAAAGTGAGGAAATTATACGTATAGAATCCAACTAACAACGATGCTAGTTATCTAACCAACTCGTTTCACATCATGTAACAGAATCATGTCTTCACCTGGAAGTAATCAACCAACCGACGACACACCACTTCTGCATATAGACTCAGTTACTCTTCACGTTGCAGTCACAATCATCGTATCAGCCATCATGGCTTATATCAATGCGAGTAATGCTAGTAAAAATGGGAATGGTGTCGACAATTCAAATCTTTGTAACAATCAAGGAAACCAAAAAGTTCCAACCCATAAGAATACTCCAACCCACAAACCTCGTAACAGAAAACAAAAATCCTGGAATAAGAAAGGAAACAGTTTGAATCAAGGGCCTCCCAAAAGACAACAGATAGTGACAACTCACACTGTTACTATTCCTACCACCCCAACACCCCTTAGGTCGTACAACAACAAGCAGCCTAAGTGCAACCGATGCAACTTTCATCATCACGGACCTTGCCGTGAAATGTATTGTGCTAGGTGCAACAACAAGGGGCACACCGTCCGCTACAGCAAAGGACCAATCCAACCACCCGCTCCAACCACAAATGTCAGAGTTAGCCATACTTTCTATGAGTGTGGAGCAACGGGGCACTTCCGAAAGGACTACCCAAAAGAAAACAACAAGAATGCTAGGAGAGGAGGCCGAGTATTCGCAAATGGCTAAGAGGAAGCCGTTGTAGATCCCACGAGTATTACGGGTACATTTCTCTTCGATAACTCAATTACATACATTCCATTGAATAATAGTAGCGGAGAAGAGTTTCGGGAGTCACAAATTTAAGAAGCTATTCAAAAAAACACCCCAACCATTAATCAAAACCTTCATAGTAATCAAGATAGATTAAAAACACTGAAAACACATATGTAGAGCGCATTATCACACTAATGAACACCCTTCCTGATCCACTTCACTCCTGTTACGATAAGAAGTTCCCAAAATAGCTACTAGAAATGGATTGGCTTGGTCTTCACCATGCCAATTGCATGTGCTATGAAAAGACCCTTCACTTTCACCATTGGCTAACGAAACCCTATCAATTTATAGCGACGAACCCGACACAACTCCCAAATCGTTCCTAGTTTCAAAATCTCATAGTACTCATGTTAGGAGTAGGATATCCTTTGCAACCTTCCCGAAGTATTCCCGATAGACCAATTAGCAATAGCACGCGTACAACGAGTCAAGTTCAAGCATAAAGGATAGGAATGAATCTGGATAACCTATCACTATAAGAGTATATACAACTTGTATGCAAAAGACAGTGATAGATGAACCAGGCAAATAAACCCCAAATCCACAAGACCACTACCGATCAAAACAACAAACATGATAGTGAAGGTTCGCTGGAATGCTAAGCGAGGACCTGAATTCACTTAGGAGCGATGAGATTAGATAAAACAAAAGTACCCGCACCTCTTCCCTAATCCATAAATACTTATTGGAGAAATAATTTTGGGATGAAATTCCCTCAAACGGGGGGATGATGTAACAACCTGATATTTCAGGTCAATATAATGTAACACCAGTGAAATTTAGGTCAAAATTTAACCTTCCTAAAAGCTTATTTGGGTTGAATGAAGTGGTAGATACCGTAACAAGGTTTTCGGAACTATAGAGAACACTAGAATCCGAGTTATAACGAAGAAGTTGTGATCAATCAAAGATCCGCGACAAAACTGACAAAACGTAGTTTAGTGTAAAAAGTGAGTTTAAGATAGACTACTTTATAGCCTTTATTATCTTAATGAAAGTTGTAGAGTATGTCTCCACCTTCACGTGGATATAAAGAACATCAAAAAGGAGCTCGTATGCAAAAGTTATGGCCTTTCGAAGATACAATTGTCTAAGAGCAGAACGCATGTGAGAAACCCAAATTTAACTGAACTCACGACATGAGCATCATTTCTCACGACGTGAGGAGTCAAATCACCACTTTTCAGGCCTAGAATGCAGAAGTCGAGTCTACGTATAAGACTCACAATGTGACCCTTAAAACTCACGACGTGAGCAGTCTGAATGACCCTTCCAGAGCAAGTTGACGACTAACGCATGCCATGAGCGAATCGGGACCAAACTCACGATGTCAGATATGAAAACTCACGATGTGAGAGTCGAAATCTTGTTTATAAATAGAAATCAAAGCCTTCCGAGTTTGGCTTCTCATTTCCATCCTTTATCCTACTTCTACACGCTATTAAGCCCTTCTAAACCACCCCCGAATGTTTCTGCCATTCTGGTTTTGGGGTGTGACAGTGAAATTGGTAAATCATCATTTACCTACCTTTATTTATTTTCCAATTATATTACGACATCCATTTTCTTAGTTGTGTAATATCTAGTTGGATCATAGCCTTAATATTTTAATTTTGGTGTTATATTGAGGAATATTCCTATCTAACATAAAACTTTTCCTTCATCTTTTTCAGATGTCAACTCCCAACGATGCTTCTTGTTCCTCCAAAAATAACAACTCCTCCAACTCCAACAACAACTGCTTGCTCTTAAATATCTACTCGAGGGTTACTTTTGATGGCACCAATTATAATGATTGGATACGAAACATCAAGATGACTCTTCGTTTCGAGGAAAAAGAGCATGTGTTCGAAAAGGAACTTCTCGAGATTGATAAAATAAAAGCTACTCCTGAAGAACTAGTTGAATATAGGCAACACTACAATGATGCAACAAAGGTTGCTTACATCATGGTAGCGACTATGACTTCTGAGCTACAAAGGTTGTACGAGGATTACTAGACATATGAGATGAACATGGAGTTAGTGGAAAAGTACCACCAAGGAGCTCGTCAAGAGAAATACGAGGTGATAAAGTCCCTCATCACCGGCAAGATGAAAGACGGAGAGTCCATCACCAGCCACGTGCAATGAATGCAATGATACGTTGAAGGCTGGCTGAAGCTTAATGTGAACTTTGATAAGGAATTGACTATCGATGTAGTCTTGCACTTATTTCCTAGTTGTTATGATCAGTTTATCATGACTTATCATCTTAACAACGAAAAGACCACATTGGCTCAACTTCAGAACCTCCTGCGAACTACTGAAAGTGGACTAAAGGGAAAAAGTGTTGCCTCTAATCCTACTGTTTTTGCTCCTATCTTGGTCATTGAACAAGGAAAGGGGAAGAGGAGGAAAGGTCCTCCCAAATAGAATTAGAAGGGAAAGTCCTAAGTCGAGTCATCAAGAAATGGACCCAAAGGCAAGTCTAGTTCTAACGCCCATTGTCTTTGATCCAAAAGAGGTTGTTTGCTTCTACTACCATGACAAAGGTCATTGGCAAGGAAGATGCCAAAAATACTTTCAAGATATTAAGGATGGCAAGGTGAAGCCAACCTCGGTAGGTATTTACATTATATTATCTAAAAACTCATCATATTCTCATTGTTGGGTCCTTGATACAAGATGTGGTTTTCACATTTGTTCTAATTTTCATGGGCTACAAAGAAGTGAGGATGTGGAGCATGGGAGAATGAACTTAATCATGGGCAATAGGAGATCTTCATCTGTTACCAAGATTGGAGTTTAGAACTTAGTGGTTAGTAGGGGGTTATGTTTAGATTTGAATAATTTTTGCTACTCATCAGTAATGACATGAAACATCATTTCATTTCATGCTTTATATAAACAAGGTTTTATATATTCTTTTGACAATGAGAATGGATCTAATTATGCTTATAAAAATGGTGTATTTTATTTTAAAACTTTACCTTGTGATGGTGTGTATGAAGCTGTGATGGTTCTAGACAATTTAGGTGATAGTGTTCTTCAAATTGATTGGTCTAATCGTTTAGACAAAGCATGCTTGTGGCTTTTTCGTCTTGGACATGTCAACAAGATATGCATTACCTAACTTCAAAAGGATGAAGTGCTGGAATCATTTGACTTAAGGTTGTATGATACATGTGTTGGATTAGACGTCTAAGTCTATAACTATAATTTGTATGTACTTGACGCAATAGTAACCTGATCCTTTTGGGTTTCCTTCACCAAAGCAACTTGACTGAATGAATTATGGAGAAAGAGGTTAATTATGATTTGTTAATATATTATAGGAATAATATATTAAAAGAGAAATCATATTATTTAATTAATATTGGTTAAGAATTAAGTTTGTGGTCAAAAGAGATTAACTAAATTAAGGGGACTGATATGGTAATTATATGAAAATTGCTAAATGGGTTGAGGATCCCTATGGATAGGGGTGGAGGAAATCTTATGGGTAACCCATAAGGATTTCTTCCATGATAAGGGTTCTGGAAGGATCTTATGGGCTGCATAGAGCCTAAGCAACCGGATTAGGTCTTTGATTGAAACGCTGATTCTTCAGCTATATAAGGATCCCCTTGGCATCATGTTTTCGGCTACTAGAAACCCTAGAAGGATCTGAGAAATGAATTTGAGCCTCCACCTCTCTCTCATATTCTCCAATTGCTTCTTGGTGTTTGTGATTGATTAGAGGTATTACACTTGTGATACTAAAACTCTCAAATGTTGACGATCTTCAAGCTACAAAGAAAGGTATCATTCTAACTTGTTTATTATGTCAATTTCGAAATAAGCATGCTAGATTAGATTTTATAAGCTTTGTATTATTATTGCATGTACAATTAGAAATACAAGATCCAAAGATTTAGGGTTTGCATGTGCACCATATGATTGTTGTTATACTCAAAACACATCAGCGGTATCAGAGCCAGACTATTTTTCTATTGTATTTGATGCTATGTTTAATTATTCAAAGAAAAAGTTTTTCGATCTTGCATCTGCATAATGACCACGACGTGGTAGCGTGTCAGAATGCATTTTTTGAGTTTTTGCCCTAATTTGATTTGGATAAATACCATATATTATTTTGCAAATAAAAATCCATTTTTTTATTATGATAATTGATATCCTAATCAAATTAGAGGATAATTGTCAATTAATAAGATAATTACAAGTTTATATGATAAAATTAATTATTTGTATTATTTGATTGAAATTATCTTGTTTTGAAAGTAGATTATGTCAAATTCTGTGATAAATATTATTTATACGATTAGTTAATTAATTTTCAAATTTGATCTCAAAGACATTTTCAAAAGTTTCAAAATTTTCCCTCAAGTTTTGGAATTTAAATTTTATTTAAAAAGTTTGAATTCTGAAATATTTAAATTTTAAACCCTAGAGTTTTAAAAGTTTAAAATTCTACCCTTATACTATTACAATACTAAAAGTTTAATAATTATATATATATATATATATATATATATATATATATATATATATATATATATATATATATATATATATATTTGTATGTATGTATAAGATGAGTCAGTCTTACTATTAGTAGGAAACTACCTATAAAATGGCGGTTGAATGGGTGTCCACTCTCACCCACCACTTCTATGATTGGTGGAGGGTCGTTAGCCGAATGGGTAAGATAGGACAAACTAATTCCTCATTAATAAGTATAATGAATTATAAAGTAACTAAATATTTTCATAAATTCCCAATCTTAGTTCCTTTAGGAAAAATGTTAAAATGTACTTTGCACCTTGCCAAGTCGTTAGTGGACCGTGTCTTGTTAACCAACACACTAATTTTGGTCTAGCAAAGGTGGAAAAATGTAGCTCGATATTTATCATATATCAATGGAGCGTGTGTGGTTAACCGGCACATTGATTAGGAGATAAATGACATCGAGAGTACCAAGCACATTTGCATGGTTATTCACACCTTGTTTGTGATCCTTGGTATCCCAATCACAAATTTGAAGGGATAATCAAGTTTTAAACATGAAATTGAAAAGTTCAATGAATCTCAAAGGAGTCTAGGAATTTCAATATTTAAAACTTAATATTCTTTTTCGTTTTTTGTGGTGGAAATTGGTAAATCATCATTTACCTACCTTCAAATTGTTTGCAATTAGATTACTGCATCCCTCATCTGAATTGTAAATAATTTTGTTGGGTCCTAGCCCTAATTTTTCATTTAGGTGTTAAATTAGGGATTCTTATCTAATCTAAACTTCGTCTCTTTTCTTTTTCAGATGTCTACTTCAAACAACAATGCTTCTGGATCAAACCCTTCTAGCTATTCTCACTAATAAACTTGTGTGGGAGGGTGATCTTCGATGGATCCAATTTTAATGATTGGATTTGCAACATTCTTATGGTCACCCATTACAATGACAAAGAGTATGTTCTCGACTAGGAGATGAAGGATATTGACCACAACACTGCTACTCCCAAGCAAATCGTTGAATACAATGCTCACGAGAAGGATGCAATGAAAGTACATTGCACCATGCTCACTATAATTACTGTTGAACTCAAAAAGTCCTATGAGGACTACTATCAATATGAGATGCACCAAGATTTGATGGAGAGGTACCATCAAAGTGCTAGGTAGGAGAGGTATGAGATCATTGCCTCGATGATCACCACCAAAATGAAGGATGGAGAGTCCATCACGTCCCACTTGTAGAAAATGAAAAGGTTTGTGGGCCTTTTGCTGAATTTGAATGTTAACTTCGATGAGGAGTTGGCCATAATTATCATTCTACACTCATTGCCTCCTTGTTACGACCAGTTTCATATGACCTATCATATGAACAAGCACGAAGTCACTCTGAGCAAGCTTCAACACCTGCTAAGGACTTCTAAGAGTAGTCTAAAAGGAAAATATGGTGCATCTACTCGTACTACTACTGCCCTTGTCTCGGTTATTGGGTAAGGAAAAGGGAAGAAAAAGGAAGGCTCATTCTAAAAGCCACAAGGGAAAGTCCCACGATCGAAACTCTTCTAGTGGAACCAAAGGTGGTCCTGCTGCTCCCTCTTCCAACCCGAAGGATGCAGATTGCTTCCACTGCCATGACAAAGGGCATTGGAAACGAATCTGCCGAAGTATCTACAAGACATCAAGGATGGGTAGATAAAACCCACCTTCGCAGGTATTTATACTATTGAATCTAATAACTCATCACATACTATTTCTTGGGTCCTTGATACAAGATGTGGTTTTCACATTTGTTATGATTTTCAAGGTCTAAGAATGTAGGGATGTGGAGCATGGGAAGATGAACTTGATCATTCGGAATAGGAAAGCGTCACCTGTCACGAAGATTGGAGTTTACTCTTTAGTGCTTAGTAGTGGGTTAGGTTTATAGTTGAATAATTGTTGCTATTCTTCATAAATGACATGAACCATTATTTCGTTTCATGGTTTATTTAAAAAAGGCTTTAGATTTTCGTTCAATAATGAAATCGGTTCTATTAATGCTTTCTTGAATGGTACTTTCTATTTTGAAGCACTGCCTTCTAATGGTATATATGAAACTGTGATGGTTGTAGACATCTTAGGAAATAATGTTTTGCAAATCGATTGGTCTAGTGTTTTGGAAAAAGCATGCTTGTCGCATTGTCGTCTTGTACATTTCATCAAGAAGCGCATAGCCCAAATCCAAAAGGATGGAGTCTTGGATTCGTTTGACCTTAGGTCTGATGACAAGTGTGAATCTTATTTGCTTAGAAAGATGACCAAGTCACCCTTCACTGGTACTTGTGAAAGGGATGCGTGTTTATTGGATCTCATACATACATATGTATATGGGCCCTTTAGATCCACCACAAGGGATGCGAATCACTTCTATGTGATATTTACCGATGATTATAGCAGATATGGGTATATCTACTTAATAAAGCACAAGTCAGAAACCTATGAAAAGTTCAAGGAGTTTAAGCAAGAAGTGGATAATCAGCTGGGCAGGAAGATAAAGATGCTCTGATACGATCGAGGTGGTGAGTATCTTAGTATCGAGTTCCATGATTATCTCAAAGAATGTGGAATTGTTTCTCAATTGACGTCACTTGGGACACCACAGTTGAAAGGTGTGTCTAAGAGGTGCAATCGAACCTTGTTGGACATGGTTCGTTCCATGATGATTCGAGCTTTGTTACCTATCTCATTTTGGAGGTACACCTTAGAGATTTCCGCCTACATCCATAATCTAGTCCCAACTAAGAAGTTTGCCAAAACACCTCACAAAATTTGGACAAGGAAGGTTCCCTTGTTGGCACATATCAAGGTTTGGGGTTGCAAGGCTTTCGTAAGATGAGAGACTCACGACAAGTTTAAACTTGTAGTGAGCGGTGTATTATCATCGGCTATCCACAGAAGTCCTTTGGATATCTCTTCTATAGACTGAGTGACAATGTTGTTATCGTTGCGAGGAGAGGGGATTTCTGAGCGAGAGAACTCGTATGCCAAGAGGACATTGGGAGGCAAATTGATCATGAAGAGCTTCAAGAATCAAACGATGAAGGAACCTCTAATACTAGTGCTCAACTCAAGGAGGAAACTCTTGTTAAACTGATTCACGAGTCCTTACCTCTTAGACGTTCCAGTAGCATTAGTGTTCCACCCGTATTATATGGTTTCCATATAACTGCTGAGGGTGATACGTTTATTAGTGATAGTACACTAATAATTTTGAATGAAGCTAACAACTACAAGGAAGCCATGAAAGGCCCAGAATCTGCAAAATGGAAAGAGGCTATGGACAACAAGATTTAGTCCATGTATGAAAATGGAGTTTGGAACTCGGTTGACAATGTACCAGGTCATAAGATGGTCGGGTGCAATTAGATCTTCAAGAAGAAGACCAACATGGATGGGAAAGTACACACATATAAGGCGCGATTGGTTGTGAAGGGCTTTACTCAAACTCCCAGAGTTAACTATGATGAGACATTCTCACCAGTAGTGATGATTAAATCTATAAGGGTTATGCTAGCCATAGCTACGTTTCATGATTATGAAATATGGAAGATGGATGTCAAAATCACTTTCCTTAATGGGAAGTTGGTTGAAGATGTTAACATGATTCAACCAGAGGTCTGTTGATGCGAAGTACCCTAATAGAGTGTGTAAGCTTGAGAAATCCATATATGGATTGAAGCAAGCATCTTGCAGATGGAATCTTTGTTTTGATGAGAAAGTCAAAGAGTTTGGTTTTTCGAGAAGCGAGGATGAGTCCTGTGTATATCTCAAAGCCAGTGGGAGTATAGTTAGCTTTCTTGTTTTGTATGTGGATGACATACTGCTCATACGAAATAACGTCCCAACCTTGTAGGAGGTTAAGTCCTGGCTTGGGAAGTGCTTCGCTATGAAGGACCTCGGAGAAGCTACTTATATTTTAGGGACATGGATATTAAGAAATAGGAGTAGGAGACTAATAAAACTTAGTCAAAGTACTTACTTGGATAAAGTGTTGAAACTTTTCAGCATGGAGAAATCCAATATAGGGGAGTTACCAATCTAAAGCAATACCAAGTTGAGTAAGACTCAAAGCCCAAGTACCGTAGCTGAGATAGCTGAAATGAGTCGAGTACCTTATGTTTCATCTGTTGGCTCGATCATGTATGTTATGATGTGTACTCTAACTGATGTGGCTTTCGTTTTGAGCATGGTCAATAGATATCAAGGGAATCTTGGTAGAGCTCATTAGACTGCGGTAAAGAACATTCTTAAGTACATGCAGAGGACTAAGGACTAGATTCTTATCCTCGGTGGGAGTGATGACTTGAGAGTGGAGGGTATAGTGACACTAGCTTTCAAACCGACCGAGACAATTTCCTCTCTTATTTGGGCTGGGTCTTTACCCTGAATGGAGGAGAAATGACTTGGAAAAGTTCCAATCATGAGACCATAGCTGATTCAACGTGCGAATCAGATTACATAGCAGCAAGCGAAGCGTCGAAGGAGGCAATATTGCTAAAGAACTTCATCGGAGACCTTGGAGTTGTGCCAACCATAAAGGACCCTAGGGAAATTTTTTATGATAAAGAGGTCGCGGTCGCATTAACGAATGAACTGAGGGATCATGGTAGATCCAGGCACATCAATAGAAAATATCACTTTATTAGACATCAGGTAAAAGAGAGACTCCTCGTAGTGGAGAGGGTATCGTCAGTGGATAACCTAACAGATCCCCTTATGAAGGGACTGAGTAGGTTTAAGAACTTGTTGCATGCTAGGAGTATTAGGATGAAGGACGGTATTAGTTTTAGTGATTAGATAGATTTTAGAAACTTGTAATAGATAAACCATAATTAATATTTGATTATTAAATAAAGGAGTTTTATTTATAAGTAATGTTACTGTCTTGTGTAAATTATTTACTATTGTTTCACTTTGCATGTGTTGACTTCCTAAATAATAACATTATTTAAACTATCCACAGTCGATCATGTGTTAGAAGTAAGTATGAAAGGAGTGTCACACCCCGGACTGTTAGAAAAACAATAGCGGAAACGTCCGGGGGTGGGTGACAGATTGCTATCAGAGCTATTGTTTATAGTAAACTAAGTATACCGAACCTTACATGGTATACAACTATAAACACTAAGGGGCCGAAGTGCTCTGAACTAAAAGTATACTTTAAAAATATAAGTATTTTTACTCCAAGTATACAAGTATACCTACATACCAAAAAAAAAACCTATCGTAAAAGAACCAAACAAAATTATTTCGATGTTGAACACTGTGGTTAAACCTAGGCAGTTATGTAACCATGTATAGGGTCAATATAGGCTGATCAAATATATTTATTCGAGACATGACCAACATGTTCGTGGGAGTGACTGTGGTGTTGCAACAGGCCTAAAACTTACCAAGTTTTCCTACCAAAAGAAATTGATAGAACAAAACCTTCAACATAAAATACTATAGGAATATTTAGTCAAAGCATAATACATTGTAGAAATTCATTCCAAGTGTTGCTACTCATTCTTTCCTAGCGATAGTTTACTTGCTTTAGTAACTCCTTCCTGTTTATCGCTTAGTAGAACACTTTATCTATCATGTAGAGATATATCCTGTTTCATATCTCTTGGTTCTAAAGTCAAAGGGACTCATGATCTTCTTCTTCCTGATATAAAACAAGATGGATCCAAAGAAAAGACCCAACAAAAAGAACAACAATTCCTCGATGGATCCAACGCCGCCACTACAACCTCCCCGGTTCGATCTCACTATGTTCCATGCAGTTGTTACTGCCGTCGTGACTGCTGCTTTGTCACAAATAAATCCTGGTGGTTCTGGTGGTTTCGGGAGTGGTATTCATTCCCAAAATCATGAAGGGAGTCAAGGGCATCAGAAGGAGTGCTCCTATAAAGACTTCATGAATGCAAAACCCACATCTTTCGACGGCACTGGAGATGTTATTGCCTTGACTCGATGGTTCGAGAAGATCGAGTCTATCTTCGAAATCTTTTCCTCTTTGGAAGCCAACAAGGTGAAATTTGTTGCCTGCACTTTCACCAACAGAGCATTGAACTGGTGGAATAGTCGGGTCAAATCCCTAACCCTACCAGTAGCAAATGCTATGGGTTGGGAGAGCTTGAAAGAGCTCATGCTTGCTGAGTACTGCTCGTAGTTCGAAATGCAAAAACTGAAGCACGAACTCTGGAACCTAAAGATGAAGGGTTCTGATATTGCTGCCTATGCTTCTAGGTTTGAAGACCTAGCACTTCTTTGCCCGGGAATGGTCACCCCAAAAAGAGAGAAGACAGAGAGATACATTTGGGGATTGACGCCCCCAACTCAAGGGAATGTCTTGGCTGCCAGGCCAATCACTTTTGATAGCGCCAAGTGTCTGGCGCTGACTCTCACAGATCACGGAGTTGATATTGATAAAGTAACAACCACTCCCGAATTAGTGAAAGGAAGTGGTGAGAAAAGAAAATTCTGGAAGCAGCGAAAGGGCCAGTCTTCGCAAGAGCCTTCCAAGAAACAACATACTGTGGCAGTCCACCCTGCCACTACTCCTGCTGCTGCTCCTACAACTCAAGCACCTACCGGTGGATATACTCGTACCCTCCCTTGGTGTAGCAATTGCAATTATCATCACCGTATTCCCGGCCTATGTCGTGATATGCTCTGCAACAACTGTGGCATGAATGGTCACATTGCTCGAAAATGTACAACACTAGCCCAACCAACCAATTAGGCATCTGGAGCAGGTGTCGGTCAGGCCTGCTATGGTTATGGCGAAGTCGGGCATTAGAAGAGAAGTTGCCCCAAGGCAGCAACAACTGGCGAGTTCTAGCAATGGGGCAAGAGGAGGCAGTTCTTGATCCTACCATTGTCACGGGTATGTTCCTCCTCAAAAACTCTTATGCATGCATTCTTTTCGCTTATGCTGTGGAGAGAAGTGTTGTCAGTCATGCATTCAAGCATCTTCTCAAACATAAACCTAAATCTTTAACCGAAACATTTACTGTCGAAATGGCTAACGGTGAGAAAGAGAGCACTAACGATATATTTCGTGGTTGTACCCTTACCCTAAATGATCATTCCTTTCCGATAGACCTCATGCTAGTTTCCATAAAAGCATCGATGTAATCATTGACATGGATTGGTTGATCCCTAATCGTGCTGATATCCTTTGTTTCGAAAAAGCTATCCGTCTCAATCTTCCCTCTGGAGAATCACTCGTTATCTATGGTGATAAACTCAGTTCAAACCTTCACATTATTTCGTGCATCAAAGCCCAAAAACTTCTGCGAAAGGAGTGTCGTGAATTCCTAGCCCATGTTGTAAATGAGAGACAGGAGGTTAAAGACCTTGAGAGCATCCCCGAAGTCTGCAACTTTCCTGAAGTCTTTCCCGAAGAGCTTCCGGGAATTCCTCCTGAGCGCCAAGTCGAGTTTCGCATCGAATTAATCTCCGGAGCTACCCCCGTAGCTAAGTCCCCATATCGCCTAGCGTCAGCAGAAATGCAAGACTCATCCAGCCAGCTCAATGAGCTACTCAGCAAAGGATTCATCAGGCCGAGTTCCTCGCCATCGGGAGCCCTGGTTTTATTTGTGAAAAAGAAGGATGGATCTTTTCGGATGTTCATTGACTACTGCGAACTGAACAAGCTCACTACCAAAAACCGCTATCCTCTTCCTCGGATCGACGACCTTTTCGACCAGCTTCAAGGAGACAGATACTTCTCCAAAATAGACCTCAGATCAGGGTACCATCAGCTACGAGTCCACGAGGGTGATGTTCCTAAAACAGCATTCCGGACTCGATATGGCCACTACGAATTCGTGGTAATGCCCTTCGGTCTAACCAGTGCACTGGCAGTGTTCATGGACCTGATGAACCGGATGTGTCATCCTTTCTTGGACAAGTTCGTTATTGTGTTTATAGACGATATACTTGTCTATTCCAAAAACGAGGAAGATCACAAACAACACTTGAGATTAGTGCTGGAAACTCTAAAAACAGAAAAGCTATACGCAAAATTCTCCAAGTGTGAATTCTAGATTCGGAAAGTAACTTTCTTGGGTCACGTGGTAAGCGAGGAAGGCATACACGTGGATACATCCAAAATCAAAGCAATAGAGAATTGGTCAGCACCAAAGACACCCAAGGAAATCCATCAATTCTTGGGTCTTTCTGGCTATTATCGTAGATTCATCCAGAATTTCTACAGAATTGCCAAACCACTAACCACTCTGACTCAGAAAGGTGTACCCTTCTGTTGGAGTGAAAAGTAAGACACTGTGTTTCAAACATTGAAGCGAGCCTTCTGCAGCATACCTATCCTGTCTCTGCTCGAAGGGAAGGAGGAATTCGTTGTCTACTACGATGAATCCAACCAGGGCTTAGGCTATGTGCTTATGCAATGAGGAAAGGTTATTGCCTATCCCTCAACAAAACTGAAGGCACACGAAGTCAATTACACAACTCACGACCTGGAGTTCCGAGCTGTGCTCTTCACATTGAAGATTTGGAGACATTACCTCTCCGGAATAAAGTGCACGATCTTAACTAACCATAAAATCCTGCAACACATCTTCATCCAGAAAGACTTTAACATGAGACAACGGCGATGGGTAGAACTACGATGTGATTATGAGTGTGAAATACGCTACCATCCCGGCAAGGCCAATGTAGTAGCTGATGCCCTCAGCCGAAAACAGTACTCAGGTCGCAGCGTGAAAGCACTTACCATGACTATCCATTACCATTTATCTAGACAAATTAGAGAGGCTCAGCAGGAAGCCCTAAAACCAAAGAACATGGAAGACGAAGCCTTAAGGGGGATGGAGAAAAACTTAGAGATCAAGGGAGACGAAGTCTATTATTTCATGGATCGGATCTGGACCCCAAAGTTTAGTGGTTACAGAGGACTTCGTCATGAACGAAGCCCACAAAACTAGATATTCCATTCACCCAGGTTCAGATAAGATGTACCTTGAGCTCAAGAAGTTATATTGGTGGCCAAACATGAAAGCAGAAATTGCTACCTTTGTGGGCAAGTGTCTGACTTCTGCCAAGGTGAACATCGAATATCAGAATCCCTCAGGTCTGCTTCATCAGCTCGGGATACCTGAGTGGAAGTGGGAGAAGATTACCATGGACTTCATTACCAAATTACCCAAATCTCTAAATGGATACGACACCATCTGGGTAATAGTCGATCGATTGATGAAATACGCTCACTTCCTGCCAATCAAAGAAACTTTCAAGATGGAAAGGCTTGCGCAAATCCATATCCAGGAAATAGTCTTGCTGCACGGAGTGCCTGTATCTATTATCTCCGATCGAGATAGCAGGTTCACTTCGAGATTTTGGCAGTCCCTACAGAAAGCTCTTGGAACGAAGTTGGATATAAGTACATCTTATCATCCTCATACAGATGGACAGAGTGAAAGAACCATCCATACCTTGGAAAACATGTTCAGAACATGTTCGTTTGACCTCCCGGTCCATGTTTCCCGTAGCCTACAAACTTCATTCATTCCTTTCTTTTGGTTGCACTCTACTTTCTCTCTCAAAAATCTCATCCAAGAACACTCTAAGGGCCTAAAAAACGTGAAGAAATCCATCATCGAGCTTGTTATACAGGTAAAACACCTAAATCTAAGCCTGAAACTCTTCTTGTTCTTTGTGTTCTTCATCCTTTGAAGGAGTGCGGCCGCACACCTTCATAAGGTGGCCGCATACACACTAAAACTCTCCAAAAGTGAACAGTTTGGCCTCCATTTACTAGTTGGACTTGGTTTTAGCATCTGAACACCTAATAAATCGACATTTCAGGCACAAATGAGGAGTGTACGGCCGTACACTCCTGTATACTGCCGCACACACCCTGTGTATGGCCGCACACCCCTGTGTGCAGCTGCACACAGAGTCTGGCCGCACACTCACCTTTATGGACATACACCCACTCTGATGCTCATATTTCGCCTTAAACTTGCAAAGATCACTAAGTGTGGGACCTAGAACACTTAGTACAAGCATTTCCAAGTCCTTATGGTGGTTTCCCATAGTGATTAGTCATGATATACCCTAATCTAATACATATATGTGTTACCATAGGATTAATATGGTCCACTTGCGTACGAAACATCAGTTGACACTCAACACTCATATTGATCGTACACTCGAATCCTACATTAAATTGTGATTTAGTACCCCTACACCTTTCTGAGATTTTCATGTTTTCTGGGGGGGGGGGGGGGGAATACAAGCTAAACATAAAGATTTTTATAACTTAAAAACTAATGCAATTACAATGGTTTTCTATCAAATATTTAGATACAATTATCCCTTTTGTAATATGCGGAGCATAAGGGATGCTTTCTAATCATAATTGCATAGTTTTCAAAACCATACATGAACGTAACAAACCATTCAAACTATAATAGGTATAGTTTGGGATTTCATTATCAGTCTTACAGATTCAAATATATAAACTATGTCTGATTTAGTTTATCCATTTCTACAAATAAAAACTTGGAGTATCATGCTAAATAATTATTTTTATGTATAATTATTTTTACTCTACACCGTTACAAACAATTTCGAACTCGAGAACAACCGAACAACATGTCAACTAGCTAATACAGGATTCTGAGACTTATCTTTGTTATGCCCCTCGGGGTACCAATAAATCCTCACCGGTAGTATAAACACACTCTCCTGGAGGGAGAGCGTGAGATTTGTGAATAGATCTATTCGGGACCGACAATCCCACACCTGAACTGTTAGCTACAGTTAGGCAGGCACGCCTGGTGTGACAAATTTTGTAATCGTACGACGCCTGAAGAACGTTAAGGAGGTCGCCGGTCATATTAATATGGTTATACGACTCACAATAAGTATAAACTAACCTTTGTTTACGGGATTTCTTTCTTCCATAGTTTTATTTTAAGTAATAAAACTACCTATCTACTTACTGGAGGGTATTCCAGGGACATAATCTTTGGTTTTATTTGAAGTAATAAAACTACTATACATACTGGTGGTAGCCATAGTTTTCGAACAGAACTTACATTTCGTACTGGTGGTAGCCAGGGTTTTCAAACAGAATGTACTTTTCATACAGAAACCAACAAACATGTTAGAAAATATTGGATTTTCTTGGTAAGCATGCATATGTATTTCACAACTTGATAACAACGGTTTTCGATATAATCGACATTTTACTTATAAACAAGCAACAACATCATCCATTGCATTAATAGTATAATTTTAATTACAAGTGTGTTCTTTGATAGTATAAGACAGCATAATGAATAATCAAAATAAAAGAGGAGTCTTGATTTCTCCGTCTTCACAAGATCTGGTCGTCGTACCTGTCTATTTGTGACATGAGAATACAAGTTATTTTGAAAGCGAGTATCAGCAATAAAGCTGGTGAATTCATAAGTATTAATGTGTCTTTGATTTGTAAAACTGGAAAGTAAAGACTTGTAAACATTTGGAAAAGTTTGTATAAGTATGAACTGTTTGAAAGTAGTTGAAAATGTTTGAACACCCTAGCAAATCTCTATGATTTCTATTAGTATAAAGAGTATTCTTCTACCAAGACCTAACTGTTTTGAAAGTAGCCTTCTACCAAGACTAGACTGTTTTGAAAGTACGCATCACTGTAAATGTGACGATTTTTCCCTGTTTAACTATTATTATAAAACTATAGTCTACCTCATCGATTATGTAAATGTGTCCCAAAATAAAGGTAATAATATAATTATGTAAGTATTAGTCTACCTCGTCGTTTATGTGAATGAATCACAAAATAAAGGAAAAGAGCTAATAACTTAAGTATTATCCTTTGGTACTAGGATAAACATGGCATAGAAATTACCGAATGGTATTAACCGTAGACATTCGTAGATGTACACTTACCTCTATTGCTAACAGTTGGGTTTAGGAATAGTTAGTCCCTTAAAGTATACCTATAATGGTATCAACCGTAGACATCCGTAGATGTGCATTTACCTCTCCAGCTAACAGAGGTTATAGGAATGGTTAGTCCTACAAAGTATCCTTTTGTACTAGGATAGATAGATCTAATCTACATGTATAATATATAATAGTATCTCATCATATAGTATATAGGTAAAAGTATCCATGCAAGGGGATTCATGTAAGCGATTCTATGTAAACGTATTCTTGTAATATGTAAGCGTATTCATGTAAGCGTATCTATTCATATGTAATGTATTAGTATAGACTCATGAATGAACTGACTGTTGTGTGATTCCTTGTACTGGGAATGGTAAGTAATATCTCCTAACTATACTTATTTTAGTTACTAGTAATGTATGTGTTTAACCGAAAGTATGCCTTTGCTACCAAAAGGTACCAAACTGACTAGTGGAACTTTTATGTCTATGTATGTGTACACGCTATATAAGTAAAAGATGTTTTGTAAAATCCTTTGAAAATTTTAATACTAAGAAACGATGACTTGATGTCAGTTTATAAAACGATTGAAGGTATTTTGTTTGATAAGACAGTTTAAGTATAAGGAAAACCTTTGTTTGAAACACAATTGTAACAGAGTTTAAAAGGAAACATACAGTTTGTAAGACAGTTTGATAAAGAGTTTTAAACATATAAAAACGTTTAAGAAATTCATTTGAATAAATATGTTTGGTAAAACAGTTAACGTATAGAAAATCATTTGCATGCTAGTTAATTACATGTGATTGATATAATAACTAAACATGTTACAACTTGTATCCCCCCCCCCCCCCCCCATAAAGCATTTATAAACATTTAAAAACATTTAAAAGGTTAATTAAGGGGTATGAACTCACCTAATGTGGGTGATTCAAACGGGTATGCACATACGGATGAGAAGTTCCACGAATGAAGTCCCGAGACACAATAAGCCAATTCAGACGAAAGCTTGAAGATCCTTAGGAGAGAAATCGGGTTTTCTCTAGTTGAAATGGAAGAAATGAAGTAAAAATGGCTAAGTGCCATATATATAATCCATGGATTTTACGGTCCGAATGCCATTTAGGGACGTAAACTCCAAACTCTTGGAGTTTTTGGAACTTTATGATGCACAAAATACCCTGGGGCATCCTCTCTTCTGATATCTCCTAAAGTGCTAATCGTAATATGCTCAAAATTAATCCCAAAAGCTTGAAAATTAGCAGAAGTTGTTCCGACTTCTATTGAAGTGAGGGGTTGTACATAATAGAAAATTTTGGGTTGTCACATCATCCCCCTGTTATAGGGAATTTCGTCCCGAAATTAGAATTTAGGTAAAGAGTAGGCATGAATAATCGAGCAAGGAGATGGGGATACTTCCTAATCGATTGATTCTCATGCTCACATATGAATTCGGGTCCTAGGTTGGCATTCCAGTGAATGTTCACTAATGGGAAGCGGTTTTGTTTCGCTCGCCTGATTTCTTGGTCTATGGTCACTATGGTTCTTTCACGAATGTGAGGTTCTTGTTAATCTCGATCTCGTCGAGTGGGATTACAAGAGTCTTGACGGAAAGGTACTTTTTCAAGTTCGAGACGTGAAGGGAGAAAAGTACGTTACTGAGTTCGCGATGTAGGTTGGGTTTATGAGTTACGGGGCCGATTTTTGTAAGAATCTCGGAGGCCCTAACTATCTTTGATTTAGCTTTCCACACTTTTCGAAGCGTAACAAGCCTTCCCAGAGTGAGACTTCCGAAAGGATTTGGACTTTCACATGGAATTCCAAGGTTTCTTTTTCTTGCTTCTCTTCCCAGTCTAGGGCCACTCCCTTCTGAATGAACTTACGACAGTAGGTCAGCGAGACCTAGAATTTGGCGAATTCCCTAAGCGTCTTCAGTGCTGACAAATTCTCGATGGTTTTGATCTTTGGAAGGGTCCTCAAGAATTCCCACATCACTAATAGTGTGTCTTAGGAATTCAAATCTTCAATTCTAAAGCTTGTATTTAGAGAACTTTTCGCGTAAAGTTTTTCTGATCATAAGGTTTCCATGGTTTGTTGTAGATGTTCTTTATGATTTCCTTCTTACTACGAGAGTAGATAAGTAAGTCATTTACAAAGACAATGACGAACTGATCCAAGTAACAATGGTGTAACCTATTCATTAAGTTCATGAATACCACGGGCGTATTGGTCCTATCCGAGGGGTATCACTACTGACTCATAGTGTCCGTATCGAGTTTGGAAGATTATCCTCGGGACATCTTTCACTAACACTCGCAACTGGTGATATTCGGATTTTGGCTCCACTTCTTAAATGCACTTCGTTCGTTGCGGTTGATAAACCAACTCATCTATGTGAAGCAGAAGGTAATGATTTCTAATGGAAGTCCAGTTGAGTTTCGCGTTAGTTGATGCTTCTACGAACAATCCATCTATCCTCTTGAAGAACAAGACCGAAGCTCTCCAGGGTGAGAAACTTGGTCTTTCCATTCCATTGCTGAGTAGTTCGTTAAGTTGTTCGAATGGTTCTTGTAGCTCCGTGGGCATTAGACCATATGGCGATCTGGTTACAGGAGTCGTATTGGGTTCTAAGTTTGTTCGCATGACGATGCGATTACTCATAGTCTTGGGCAGTGTCCGTCCTGAAGTTCATGTTTAGAAGTCATACTTGGTTCATCAATCACAATCTCGTGTGGACGAGTCGTATATAATTAAGATTGAAAAGGTAGTCGAATAAATGATTCTTCTTTAATCTCACATCCCAATGAGGAAAAGAGTTAAAGTGGAATCATCAATTCTAAACCTGTAGAACCTTGTTTATATACCACCCCTGTGTATACATTCTTCAGCGATAGATCAACCGTAAAGGTCCTTGGTTTGAACTTGACATACTATCCGAGTAGTACTTCGGGGAAGTTTGCTAAGGTTTCTTCGAGAAGGATATGAAACGTGAGGTACTCTATGCATGAGTAATTTGGAGTTCTGGAATGATGGCTTCGCTAGAAAGACGTTTTCAGAGAAGGAGATGTGCGCACGAAACTGGTATTGTGCGGGTCGAAATGACTCAAGTTGTATGATATAGTCGGACATACTTGAAAATATAGACATTAGATTTGAACATAAAGGCGTTACAGAAAAAACACAATGGTGCAACTTTTAACAGAGTTACAGTATTTAGAGTAACTATAGGAATACTATTGCGAACAAAGTATACTACAAAAGGCAAGTATACGCAGCACGAGGATTCCTTAGCTGAAGGGATCTCGCAAAAGATAAGACTCGAGTTGCACTAGTTTTAAACATGTTTTAAAAACATACATAATACTGATGATTGGAAGTGAACCTATACTATAGTAGAGTCCTTCGTTGTCTCTTTCCATTCTGAGGTCAAACTCCTCCTAATTCGCCATCGTTCTTCTCTGTTGGATAGTCCCTCTTGAAGTGTCCCATTACGCCATATATATGGTATATCCGAGAGATTTCGACATTGGTGGTTGAAGTAACGTGTTGGATCCGAGTCGTGCAGCAGCTGGTAGTATGTCTGTTCTTGTTTCATTTGTAGCAGTGTAACAGACGACAACTACCTAGATGATGGAAGCTGCACTTATTGCATTTCGGTAGATTTCCAGCATACTGCCTGCCTGGTGTAGGGACAATTGGGATACCAGAAGGGATGGTAGTAGGAGGTACAGATGTCGTGGCTGCGAAGGTTGCCACAGGTTGTTGTCTTTTTCTAGCCCCTTGGGGTGATTTGCCTTTAGCCTTAGCCCAGAACTTTTGTTTGTTATTCTTGGGCTTGGGATTCGGGGTGTCATGGTAGTTTGTTGCTCGTTGAGGTACTTGATTGTTACTTGGATTGGAATTATTGTTAACAATCTCGCTAACATTCGCGTTGTTAGTGTTAAGGTGGGTCAAAATAGCTGTCACGACAGCCGAGATTGCAGTTTGAAAGGTAGTTGCATCAATCTGAAGAGTTGGTGTTTGGTTGATGGGTTGATCGTTTTTCTTTGGCGACATGATTCTGTTACACGGAAAGAAAATGAATTTGTGAGCGAGTATGGTTGAACCTGGACGTAGTTCGATCGTTCATGTAAAGAATTGAAGTATGTTCTCGTGGGTTCGACCTACATCCCTATGATGCAGTCCTAGAAAAGAGTGGAAGTAAGTTCGTACAATGGTCTCAAGACGTTTTTCGTTCAAGCCTAGGTATTATAGGTTGGTGGATAATATGATCCAAGCTTTAAAAGAGGCTTGAAAATGATTCCGGAGTTAAATTACTATAGTCCAAAGACTTGACTAAAGCAAGTTTTAGATAGACTCCAATGAAGGTATGATGAAAGTTTTTGAACAAAGAGTGACACGAAAGTTAGCCGACTGTCAATATCATCGATTTTTAAGATGTAATAAGTACGGGAAAATTGACCTTGTAGTTGGTCTTACATCATATGCGGAGTAGAAAAGTCTTTGACAACATAAAGACCTAACTATAGTACTTAAATTACAAGGTAGTCACATAGAAACGTACTATACAGAAGATAGATAGGAACACGGTTCTTTAAAAACAAAGAAGGAAAGTAAAGCATCTCCTACTGGCGACGGTCACCCTTATGGTGAACCCTTTGTTTAGCTAGTTGACGTTCCATATCAAGCAGGTATTTTTCGTACACCTTCTAGCTACTCGGAGCTCTATGACTTCGGCTCGGGTTTCAGCTAGTGCTTGTAGTAGAGTCTCATGGTTTCTCTTAGGTCTCTCACTTGTGTGATCAAGGCGATTGGTGTGAATGGTATGCATTCTTGCATTGGAATCAACTTATGCGATACGATGTAGAGTTGTCCTGCCCTGAATTTCATTTCGGCCAACTCTATGGATCAAGATTGGTATAACTCTGTCAGCTGAGCTCCCTTCATTTATGTTGTAGAAGCTTCGGTCTCCATTAAACGACATAGGTTAATCTTGGTCTTCGCTCCATGCTTCCAAACATTCAACCCAAGGAGGCGTCGGGCCATGAAAAGCCGGACGAGGGTTAGGATTTGGAATGGGAGCTATCGGGGTTAGGTTCTCAACCTCGGGTTTGGAGTTATCATCATCAGAAAGATCTTCAACATGGTGATCATTCAAAGGGATTGGATGATCATTCTCCGATTCTTCTCCAAACCATTCAGCATTGACGTGGTTAGGGTAGTACGGGTTGTCGTGGGGATGCGATCCAACCATGCTTTCTACGCAAGAAATGGGATAATAAGAACTAACTAAATAGATGAACTAACTTAGATAATTATAAGATGATCTTTATCAATTGCTTCAATACTTGTTTAGTGCATACCAGTTATATGTGTTTAGGATAGGATAGACCTTTGAATAAGTGACCCTAACCTTAAGCCCCCAACCCAACAAGGACATGACATAAAGCAAATATTCAGATATTCTAATTCTATGACACCCTAGTACATATAACCTTAGTGTATACACTAAACAACTATTGACATACCAATAAAAATCTATTTAGTTCTCAGATAAGTAATTACAGTAACACTAAATACCCCTATGGTATTTCATTGTGGTAGTGTTGGTAAGTTTTTAGACTTGTTGCCATATCACAACCATTCTTGGGCATATGCTAATCACTCCTCGGACCAGCATAGTTGATCAGGCTATGCCACTCCCAAGACTGACTATACATCCCCAAGCTTACTTGTGATATTAGACAATCGTAATACTTTTGTTCTTGTCATTGTGACACTGATTTTAGTATGAATGCAAGCACGCATACTTATATATATATATACATATATATATATATATATATATATATATATATATATATATATATATATATTAAAGTATAAACTCTTAGTCAGAGTGTTTTAATCCTAATGTATTTATAGTTTATATATCTTTTATGGGTTGATATACTATATTCACTATAAACAAAGCTCTGACACCAATCTGTCACACCTCAAAACCGAGAACGGTGGAAATGTTCTGGTGCGGAGGACGTCATGTAATGTATCACAACAATGTAAAGTAGTAAACAAGCAACAACATCATCCATTGCATTAATAGTATAAATTTAATTACAAGTGTGTTCTTTCATAGTATAAGACAACATAACGAATAATCAAAATAAAATAGGAGTCTTGATTTCTCCATCTTCACAAGACCTAGTCGTCGTACCTGTCTATTTTTAACATGAGAATACAAGTTATTTTGAAAGCGAGTATCAACAATAAAGCTGGCGAATTCATAAGTATTAATGTGTCTTTGATTTGTTAAACTGGAAAGTAGCGACTTGTAAACATTTGGAAAAGTTTATATAAGTATGAACTGTTTGAAAGTAGTTGAGAAAGTTTGAACACCCTAGCAAATCCCTATGATTTCTATTAGTATAAAGAGTAGTCTTCTACCAAGACCTAACTGTTTTGAAAGTAGCCTTCTACCAAGACTAGACTGTTTTGAAAGTACACATCACTGTAAATGTGACGGTTTTTTCCCTGTTTAACTATTATTATAAAACTATAGTCTACATCATCGATTATGTAAATGTGTCACAAAATAAAAGGTAATAATATAATTATGTAAGTATTAGTCTACATCGTTGTTTATGTGAATGAATCACAAAATAAAGGAAAAGAGCTAATAACTTAAGTATTATCCTTTGGTACTAGGATAAACACGGCATAGAAAGTACTGAATGGTATTAACCGTAGACATCCGTAGATGTACATTTACCTCTGTTGCTAATAGATGGGTTTAGGAATAATTAGTCCCTTAAAGTATACCTATAATGGTATCAACCGTAGACATCTGTAGATGTGCATTTACCTCTGTAGCTAACAGAGGTTATAGGAATGGTTGGTCCCGCAAAGTATCCTTTTGTACTAGGATAGACAGAGCTAATCTACATGGATAATATGTAATAGTATCTCATCATATAGTATCTAGGTAAAAGTATCCATGTAAGAGGATTCATGTAAGCGTATCTATGTAAACGTATTCTTGTAATATGTAGGTGTATTCATGTAAGCGTATCTATTCATATGTAATCTATTAGTATAGACTCATGAATGAACTGACTCTTGTGTGATTCCTTGTACTTGGAATGGTAAGTAATATCTCCTGACTATACTTATTATAGTTACTAGTAATGTATGTGTTTAACTGAAAGTTGCCTTTGCTACCCGAAGGTACCGAACTGACTGGTGGAACCTTTTATGTTTATGTATGTGTACATGATATATAAGTAAAAGATGTTTTGTAAAATCCTTTGAAAAGTTTAATACTAAGAAATGATGACTTGATGTCAGTTTATAGTTACTAGTAATTTATGTGTTTAACTGAAAGTATGCCTTTGCTACCCGAAGGTACCGAACTGACTGGTGGAACTTTTATGTTTATGTATGTGTACATGATATATAAGTAAAAGATGTTTTGTAAATTCCTTTGAAAAGTTTAATACTAAGAAACGATGACTTGTTGTCAGTTTATAAAACGATTGAAGGTATTTGGTTTGATAAGACAGTTTAAGTATAAGGAAAACGTTTGTTTGAAACACATTTGTAACAGAGTTTGAAAGGAAACACATTTTAAACATGTAAAAATGTTTAAGAAAGTCATTTGAAGAAATATGATTGGTAAAACAGGTAACGTATAGAAAATCGATTTGCATGCTAGTTATTAATCACATGTGATTGATATAATAACTAGCCATCTTTCAACTTGTATCCCCCCCCCCCCATAAAGCATTTAGAAACATTTAAAAACATTTAAAAGGTTAATTAAGGGGTATGAACTCACCTGATGTGGGTGATTCAAACGGGTATGCGCGTATGGATGAGAAGTTCCACGAATGAAGTCCCAAGACACAATAAGCCCATCCGGACGAAAGCTTGAAGATCCTTGGGAGAGAAATCAGGTTTTCTCTAGTTGAAATGGAAGAAATGAAGTAAAAATGGCTAAGTTCCATATATATACTCCATGGATTTTATAGTCCAAATGCCATTTGGAGCTGTAAACTCCAAACTCTTGGAGTTTTTGGAACTTTATGATGCACAAAATACCCTAGGGCATCCTCTTTCATGATATCTCCTAAAGTGCTAATCCTAATATGCTCAAACTTATTCCAAAAAGCTTGAAAATTAGCAGAAGCTGTTCCGACTTCTATTGAAGTGAAGGGTTGTACATAATAGAAAATTTCGGGTTGTCACAGTCCGGGGGTGTGACCAACAAACATGTTAGAAAATATTGGGTTTTCTTGGTAAGCATGCATACGTATTTCAGAACTTGATAACAACGGTTTTCGATATAATCGACATTTTACTTATAATGGAAAGAAATCATTTATACAAACTCAGTGATTAGCTTTCAATACACAAAGACATGCTTATGAACTCACCAGCTTTATGCTGATATATTTTTAAAATCGCTTGTATTCTTAGGTCAACGATAGACAGGTACCTTACCAGCTTTTGGAGAAGACGGAGCATTTTTGGAGTCTCACCTTTATCTTTTGCTATATACTATTATGTTCAAACTATGTTCTCAAAATAGATGTAAATATTCATATTGTGTGTTTACTTTGATTACTATGATACAATTGTTGTGTAATACGTATGACATCACCCGCCCCCAGACGTTTCCGCCGTTATATTTCTAACGGTCCGGGTCTGTGACAAGGAGATTGTCATGAATTGGCTTGTAGAGTGTCTAAGCATTTAGAGATAGAAAAGGTTTGTTGCAACGTTCATGACCGCTCCTGAAATAAGCTTTGAGTATTGGATTAAACCCGCACTCACATGAATCACTTCATGGAATTTAATCATGAGTGATTGTGAGCCAATAATATCATATAGTCTTTAAACCTAGATATATCCGTTGTGGTTTACAAGTTGGTTGTGCATTGATAGTGCGTAAACGTATCAGTAACTTGATGTTATAAAACGTATTGTTGTGTATGATTTGATGACTAAATAGTACAAGCATATAAGTCAAAGTTTAGATGTTCCTTTTATCCTACGAGGTTAAAAGCGATATCTTGGCCCCTCGATGATTTGGTTTGACTTATGTGCCCGGCCCGGTCAGGACTAAATTGATGTGTTCAATTAAGTTCTATATCCGACAAATACAAAAATCAGGAAACAAACTGTTGGACAATAAGTATGACTATGCTCCATGTATTTGTCCGCACGATATCTTAAGAGCGAAGGACTATACGATCCCTTATCTAAATGATGTGTTAGAGTTCGATAACGGCTTTTGAGAGCAACGATTGCTAATCGGAATTTAAAGTTGTACTTGCATTTATAGTTGTTAGAGTTATCCAAGTGGGAGACTGTTGGATTAAGTGTCTAAGCCCATAACTATAATTGGTATGTGGTTGACCCAATAGTAGCATGGTCCTTTTGGGTTACCTTCACCAAAGCAACTTGACTGGATGAAATATGGAGAAAGAGGTTAATTATGATTTATTAATATATTATAGGAATAATATATTAAAAGGGAAATCGTATTATTTAATTAATATTAGCCAAGAATTAATTTTGTTGTCCAAAGAAATTAACTAAATTAAGGGGATTGATATTGTAATTATATGATAATTTCTAAATGGGTTGAGGATCCCTATGAATAGGGATGGACAAAATCTTATGGGTAGCCCATAAGCATTTCATCCATGATAAGGATTCTGGAAGGATCTTATGGGCTGCTTAGAGCCTAAGCAACCGGATTAGGTCTTTGAATGAAACCCTGATTCTTCACCTATATAAGGAACCCCTTGGCATCATATTTTCGGCTACAAGAAAACCTAGAGGGATATTACAGCCGATTTTAAGCCTCCCCCTCTCTCTCATATTCTCCAATTGCTTTTTGGTGTTTGTGATCGATTAGAGGTATTACACTTGTGATACTAAAGATCTTAAAGGTTGAAGATCTTTAAGCTACAAAGAAAGGTATCATGCTAACTTGTTTATTATGTCAATTTTGAAACAAGCATGCTAGATTAGGGTTTATAAGCTTTGGATGATTATTGCATGTACAATTAGAAAAACAAGATCCAAAGCTTTAGGGTTTGTATGTACACCATACGATTGTTATTATGCTCAAAACACATCAACATGCGAGTCTTGTTTACCTGGAAAATGAAAAAATTGCCTTTCACTGGTTCTTCTCATAAAAGTGAAGGATTTTTGGATCTCATATACACAGATGTGTGTAGGCCCTTCAGATCCACCATAAAGGATGCAAATTGATTCTATGTGACATTTACTACTGATGATTATATCAGATATGGCTATATCGATTTGATCAAGCATAAGTCAGAACCCTTTGAAACGTTCAAAGAGTTCAAACGTGATGTCGAGAATCAATTGGGCATGAAGATAAATATGATTAGATCCAACAAAGGTGGTGAGTATATTAGTACTGAGTTCCATGTATACTTCAAGGAATATGGAATAGTTTCACAATTGAAACCTCCTAGGATGCCACAAATTAATGGGATGGCTAAGATGAGAAATCAAACCTTGTTGGACATGGTTGTTTCCATGATAAATCAAGCTTAACTTCAAATCTATTTATGGGGGTATGCCTTAGAGACTGCCACCCAGATTCTTAATTTTTTCCTAACAAAGAGGATTGCCAAAAGACCTCACGAGATGTGGATAGGGAAGGTTCCCTCGTTGGCACATATCAAGGTTTGGGGTTGTGAAGCTTTAATTATAAAGGAGATTCACAACAAGCTTGAACCTCGAAGTGATAAATGTATTTTCATCGGCTACATACAAAACTCCTTTTGATATTTGTTCTAAATACCTGGTCATAACTTGGTCTTCATAGCACGAAGGGGAGTCTTTTGTAAGAGAGAACTCATACTCAAAGAGGAAAGTGGGAGTAATATTGATCTTGAAGAAATTCAAGAGTTAAACAACAAAGGGACCTCTAATACTAGCGCTCAACCTGAGGAAGAAATTCCAGTTGAACCAATTTATAAGTCGTTGCCTCTCATGCATTCCAATAGAGTTAGAATGCCATCTGAGTTTTATGGTTTCCATATTACTATAGATGGTGATACATTTATCAGTTATCATACACTGGTAAATTTGGATGAACCTCCTAACTACATGGAAGCTATGGTGGGCCATGATTCTTCCAAGTGGAAAGAGTTAATGGATAGCAACATCAAGTCCATGTATGACAACCAATTTTGGAATTTGGTTAACAATGTCACAGGTCGTAAGTTAGTTGGGTGCAAATGGATCTTTAAAAAGAAGATTGACATGTATGGAAAGTTACACAATTTTAAAGTTCGACTGGTTGTGAAGAGCTTTACTCACACCCCAGAGGTTGACTATGATGAGACCTTCTCACCATTAGCTAAGATTAAATATATTAGGGTAATGTTAGCCATAACTGCATTTCATGACTATGAAATTTGGTAGATGGATGTCAAAACGGCTTTCCTAAATGGGGAGTTGGCTGAGGATGTTTACATGAGTCATCCAGAGGGTTTTGTGGATGCTAAGTACCCTAATAGAGTGTCTAATCTTGAGAAATCAATTTATAGATTGAAACAAGCTTCTCGTAGATGGACTCTTTGCTTTGACGAGAAAGTTAAAGAGTTTGGCTTCTCTAGAAGTAAAGATGAATCTTGTGTATATGTTAAAGCTAGTGGGAGTATAATCACCTTCCTAGTATTGTATGTCGATGGCATACTTCTTATAGGAAACGACATTCCAACTTTGCAGGAGGTTAATCCTTGGCTTGGAAAGTGTTTCTCTATAAAGGATCTGGGAGATGCTGCTTATATTATGGGAATAGGGATTTTAAGAAACAAGAGTAAAAGACTAATTAGACTTAGTCAAAGTACGTATCCAGAGTAATACCAAGCTGAGTATCCAAATAAGTTGCTAAAATGTTTTAGCATGGAGAATTCCAAGAAAAGAGAGTTGCATATCCAGAGTAATACCAAAGTGAGTAAGACTCAGAGTCTGAGTACTGATGTAGAGGTAGCAGAAATAAGTCAAGTTCCATATGCTTCTGCCACACTACAAGAAAAAGACCCTTTTACGACGCGCAAACAACGACACTCGGAGATTTATGTTATGCAAAAGAGAGTGACGTTAAAAAAGTGTTATCTCTTCAAAAAATTTAAGAATTTAGATCACGCATTATTGCGTGCCCTTAAATTAGTGTCTCATATAAAAAAATTAAAAACACGGAGGGCACTTTATCTAAAAGGTGCGCCGTCTATGAATGTCGTTTTATATTTTTTTTTAAGAAACGCGCTTCTCCTTAGAGGGAAAATGAAATCTTCAAATTTTTTAAACCCCCGCCTTCTTCTCCCTCGTCTCCACCCCCTAATCGAAGCTACCAGTTGAACAACCCCTAATCCACACCACCACCTTCTCGTCTCTCCTTCTCCACCAGGTTTTCTCTCATCTCTATCCTCCACCTTCTGGATTGTAAAGGCGTCGTTTTATAATTATTTTACCAAACGCACATCCATTATCCTCAATTACAAAAGGCGTCCAAATCTAGGGCTTTTTTTCATAAGATCTCATTCCACCTTACCTCATACTCACCTCTACACAATCGACCGTCACCACCATTATCCTCAATTACAAAAGGCGTCCAAATCTAGGGCTTTTTTCAAGAAGAAACCAAACGGGAGTGCTCTCTACAACATTCGCTACCTCCGCTCGCCCCACCTGCCGGCGACCTTGGTTCTTATATCCTCCCAGTTTTTTGCGTTCTTCTTTCAGAAATTTAATCGAACAAGATCTTGTGCCGGGCAGTTAATCTAACGATGGCGACTTTTTGATTTTAATCTCAAAATACATCAAATACGAGCTTATGCTGGAACTGATTACCTACATATCTTTTCCTTTATGGGATAAATACATCGAATATGAGTACCAACAACAATAGTGGTCCAATCTTGCATTGATATACACACGGATATCGGAGCATCCTAATTAGCAATTGGACCGCTATTATAACAGGTGATATACAATTTTTTACGTAGAAGAGCTCTAGCTTTTGTTAGGTCCAAAATAAACTAAAAATGGTCATACTCTTTCCTACACTTTACAACTTTAGGGATTAATAGCAAGTCGCCCTTTCTCTGAATTGAAAACCCCTGAGGAAGTTGCAGTTGCAACAAATTCTAAAGACGAAGCCAATAATATTGAAGAAAGTGAATGGGAATTTCATCCGGATGCAGTGGAGAAACCTTCTAAACCTGTAAGTGAAGGCGTAACAGAAGCTGGAGAGGTGAAGTCTTATATTGCCATTAGAGAAGAGCTGTACAAGAAGGCTAAAGAATTTGATCCCAAGATTATTGATTTTGAGACTGCTATCAGAAAACCCTACTTGCATCAGGTTTTTAACATTTTTTTTGATAATGTATACAGAGGCAACCGGAGATTCACCTGTTCACTTCATCGTACTTGTGAACTTTGAATATGTGTGGGCCCGAAGGGCTTCATATGGACTGAAAAGTGATATAGGATAACAAAAGGAATATAATTGTTAACAGTTGATCAAAATCAAAAGATACAATTGTTATTCTTTGTTTAGGTTTTGTTACTGCTTAATATATAACTTATGCATGTTAATTGCCACATAGAGGACAACCTTTAGGGTTTGCGTTAAGGTTGATTGTTACAGAGATATGGAAATTTTAATGAGAAAGCTTAACTGAAGAACTTATAAAAAGACTAGAGTATAGAGTTTCCTTGGCTGATGAATGGATTATCTCTAATTATGTAGTGGGTACTCCACACTCAAACAAACACTGATATAGTTTCGTAGGTTTCAAGTTTCAATATTGTATTCCTATTTAACATACTGAGTCTACTCTTGCAAAAGTTATGGCGACGTTTTTTTCTTCATGCAACTGTATCACAAATGTAGCTAATTGGAAATATTATTATGATTAGGTTATCTAGTTCTACATTTAGACCTCTACTTGTATTGCCTAGTTAAAATATATAACTTTTAGCACTTTTTATGTTTATTTGGACTAATTAGATGTTACATGGTTGAGAATTTCGAACTGCTATCACCTTTGTATGGTTACCTTGGTTGTTCACGATTGTTATCTTCTATACAGGTTTAAGATACAATCAATCACCTATTTACTATGGGTGATAGTGAAACAGTTGTTGCTCAATCATCAGCTATCCAAGAGCATCCATCAACTACAGTTAATAGAGATTTGGCTGCTTCTACAGGTATCGATACCATGGATGTAGACAATATCATTCCTCATGAGGATGATCAAGCATCCATCCAGGTAGTATCTTACTGCTGCTATAGCAACCCCCCTATGTTCTTTAGAGTTCTTGGGCATAAACTTCCTTTTTTTGATTCATATGGTGGCTTTTTTATATATATTTGTAGAAAACCATGTTACACATCACCCAAAAAACAAAATGAAAAAAAAAAACTGAATAAAAACTATGAGTTTTGATTTATGTTATAGATAATAAAGGGGATTTGATTACTTGATAGTTTTTAGAATCAGTCGGGAGTCTTTCAAAGAATCCAAAAAGTTTTCATGAATCAAAAGCTACAGAGTCTTCTTTGCACTTTTTGAATAGCAATTAGCAAATCCCTTCTATCTTAATGTTCTTTATATAACTTATTTGTTGCATGAAATCTTTTCTTGATGCATAAGAATTTCATGCTTTCAGACTTTACTTACATGGTTGCTTTTTTATATCAGGCATCACCCGAACATTGTTCTATTGCTTTTTATCGAGAGGGGTAAGAACTAAGAATTACTTTCTTATTTTATCTTTTTCTGTTATTTTTTCAATCTGATAATTTATATATATTTAGAATGACTTGTGATATTAACTTGTCCAATAACTTTTGATGAGCATGTGCGTAGGGGTAAAACGGGAAGAGGAAATGCTCGGGAGATGGGCTTTGAGAGTTTCCTTGACTTTGTTCTAGCCCTAAAAACAAAGACATTCCAGAGGGAATTACATATCTTTTCTGATGTTTAGATCTTAATGGAAGAGGCTTCTTTACAACAGTTGATATTCACACCCTTTTCAGGTATAACTAATTATTAGGAAATAGGAAATTGAAAATTGGAAGTAAAGGAGGGGAGCATTTAAAGATTAAATGTTGCCTGATATACCCTTCCTACAACAAAAAATAAAAATGAAAAATCTCTGCTTTTCCTACTTGTTACACGCGAGACACATCTGCAAGCCTCTTGACTATGAGATACATATTTTCACCATATATTAGTAATAAAAAAATAAAAAATTGATTTGATAATTGATTGGTACACTACACTACAGGGATGTGCACCAAAATTAAATTTATTTACTACTAGTGGAATTCAAGATATGTACAAGAGTGTCTGTTGCCTTTATAATTGGTACAGTGCTAACATGGAGGACCTTGGCATTGACAGGTTTTAAATTAGTCTAAATTATATTTATTTACTACTAGTGGCATTCTTATGGATAAAGAAAATAAAAGGTGATGAATTCTAGTGTTCTGTTTGCAGGATTAATGATTAATCCCTCGTGATGTTCTATTAGTGGGACTTTTCTTTGTACCAGAATCTCCTAGATGGCTGCTATGTGAAGTATCATGATTAATGAAGCTGTTTAATTTATCTTCAAGAAATTATGTTTGACATCATGCATGCAGGTAAAGATTGGAAGAAAGAAAGAGTTTGACGCAGCCCTAAGAAAACTTAGAGGGAAGGATGCTGATATATCTGAGGAGGCGGATGAAATCCAGGTGTTCATTTCAAAGCTCTCAACTTTTTTCTTATTTTTGTTAACGAATAAAAATTATAGAATTCTTTTTATGTGTTATCAATGGGGTCTTGAATATGTTGATAGGATTATATAGAAACACTACAAAAGCTCCCGAAGGCCAAAATATTCGATTTGTTTCAGAGAAGATATTTGCGATCTGTCACTGTAAGTTTATTTTCTTGACAACTCTTGTTGGCTACTTAAAAAAAAAGATTTTTATAATTGTAGTCTGAATCTTGTTTTGACCATACATGGTACTTTTTATATTTTTTGTAATTGTAGTCTGAATCTTGTTGGCTACTTTAAAAAAAGATTTTTCTAACTTGCTCCTAGACGTGATTGTGCTATTGAGTTTGATCTTGGAAGTGGAAGCTATAATGTAACTTGCTATTGCTCATACAACTCATGTTGGAATGTGAGTATCATAATTCATGCATTTTTATAAAAGTTTAAAATATTAGTTTATGTTTTTTCTATATAAAAGATAAAATATTTTTGTTGCTATTGTTGTAGTGTACAAAAGAAACTCATTGCCTTGTGGACTGTGAAACTGTGTCCAAGTGGATAATGAAGAAAAGTGCAGAGTCTGAAAATATGAATTGGTAAAGGTCTAAACTGTCCCTTGGCAGGTATGCTGATCGAATTGTTAATGCTAAATGGGAAGTTAAAGAACATGGAATGGAACGCAAAGGTGATTATTTTTAATTTTAGCACCAAATATTTAAAAATATCATTTTTTTTATGTTTAATCATAACTATAACTCAAGGTGCTATATCTTTTATCTGATGTTTGTAATGTTGATATGATAATATTAGTTAATAACATATTTATATAACAACTCTATCAGTTAGCTAAAACTGATTATGTCATTAATATATTAAATTTCATAATTATTATTTATTACATTAATGCTTTTAATATGTTCTTTAGTTGCTTACACCATCAGTTCTCATTGGTCGATTGGTTAATGCCCACCAACATCTCCTAGAACTAAGGATATCAGATTATCTTGGAATACACCAAGTTCTGTGATATTTCCAATACCAATGATAAGGAGGAATTACAATCTGGTGTTATGGAAGGAGTCAATCTCTTTGGGAAGTAATGGAGCCAAAAGAAGGTAGTCTACTCTAGGTGCAGTTTGTTATTATTCTATTGGTGATTTGAAGCATGGAGTTGATTCCTCCTGCAAGTGAAGTTACTTACTTGAAATTTGATGTACATAGTAGATTAGATGCAAATTTATATATTGTAAGAAATAGAATTGTATGACATTAAATTTAAGCAATGGATTCTAATTTTTGTATATGATATTTTATTTTCTATTATGAAACATTGAATACAAATTTAATTAGAAAATAAGTAAACCTATAAAGATTATTTTTTTAAACATTTAAAATTATGATACGCAAAAATGTGTGTCATCTTCATTTATGACATGGCCTTTCTTGACAGGGGCTTTCTTAATACGCATTGCGTGTCATTAACACGCGCGTCGTAAGGTTACGACACACGAATGCGTGTCATCTTCCTTTATGACAGGGCCTTCCTTGATACGCATTGCGTGTCATAAACGCACGTCGTAATTGCGCGTCGTAAACGAGCGTCGTAAATGCGCGTCGTCTCTCTTTATGACAGGGCCTTCCTTGACGCGCATTTGCGCGTCGTCTGAGCCTTTTATGACGCGCAATGAGCGTCGTAAAAGGCTGTTTTTCTAGTAGTGCCATTTGATCAATCATGTATGCTATGACATGTACTTTCCCTGAGGTGGCTTTTGCTTTGAGCATGGTTAGTCGATTTCAGGAAAATCCAAGTAGAGCTGATTGGATAGCGGTCAAGAAGATTCTTAAGTATCTGTGAAGCACTAAGTACTGGGTCTTTGTGCTTAGTGGCAATGATGACTTAAGAGTTACTAGGTATAATGATGCTAGCTTTCAGACAGACAGAGACAACTTCCATTCTCAATCTGGCTGGATGTTTACCATTAATGGAGGAGCAGTAATTTAGAAAAGTTCCAAACTAGAAATGGTGGCTGATTCTACATGTGAATCTGAATACATTGCAGCAAGTGAAGCATCAAAGGAGGCTATATGGTTGAATAATTTCATCATAGACTCTGGGGTTGTACCAGCCATAAAGGAGCCAATGGAGATTTTCTTTGATAATGAAGGAGCGGTTTCCTTCGAAAAGGAATCGAGAGATCATGGCAGATCGAGAGGGTATCATCAGAATAGAATTCTACAGATCCCCTCATAAAGGGTGTAATTAGGCTTAAGCACGTTTAGCATGCCAGGAGCATTGGTCTGAAAGATGATATTATTTTTAGTGGATAGATAGATATTTAGAAACTTGTAACAAAATAAATGTAATTGACATGTGATGATTAAGTAATCGAGAATTATTTATGAGTATTGTTTGCTATCATTTGTCAATTGTTTATTATTATGTTTCATTTTGCATGTTTTACTTCCCAAATAATTGGATTATTCAAACATCCACAGCTGATCATACTTTTGGAAGTTAGTAGTGAATTAATGCTGTCATGAATTGAGTTGTAGATTGTCGAAGGGCTTAGACATAGCAATGGATTGTTGCAACATTAATGAGTACTCTAAAATAGGGATTTTGATTATTGGATTAATGCGCTCATAGAATTACTTCATGGAATTTATTACGAGTAATTCTGAGACAATAATAACATATAATCTTTAAACGGAGATATATGAGTTTTTGTTTACAAGTTGGTTGTGCATTAATAATGCATAAATGCATCAATATCTTGATGTTATAAAACAAATTGTTATGCATGACTTGATGAGTAAATAGTGCATGCATATAAGCCAAGGTTTATCTATTCTTTTTTTCACTAACTGGAAAAAGCGATATCTTGGGCCCCTTGATGATTTGGTTTTGACTTATAGTGTCAGGCCTGGTCAGGACTAGATTGATATGTTTGATTAGTAGTTCTTTGTCATTACGCATCGGAAATTGAGAAACAAAGTTTTGTACAATGAGATTGACTCTGTTCCATGTCGCTTGTCCACATGATATCTTGCAAAATGGAGTTCGACAGCGGCTTTGAGAGCTACAATTTGCTAATAAAATTTTGAAGTTATACTATTAACTATAGTTATTAGACTTATCCAAGTAGGAGACTGATGGATTAGGTATCTAAGCCCATACCTATAATTGGCATATATACTTGAATTGATAGTAGCACAGCATTTTGGGTTGCCCTTAAAACTAGCAACTAGATAAGATGACTTTTGGAGAAAGGTTGAATTTATTATTTGATTAATAAATTGAAATAAATGATTTATTATTGCATTATGAAAATAGTATATTAATTAGAAATCATATTATTTAATTAATACTTAATCAGAATTTAATTAGAATTAATTTTTGGATTAAAAGAATTAATTGAAAGTGTAGTAACTAAAGTGCAATTGTTCAAAAGTTAAGCAAAAGGTTCCAAAACCTTCCTAGTAGGTGGTGGATGGTTTTACTAAATGAGAATTATGGTTTTATAATATCCAAAGTATATAATTAAGGAGGTGGATAGTCACCAATTTGAATTAATAATATTTTATTCAAATTAGGGTTATCTAGTGTATCCTCTTTACACTATAAATAGACCCATAGGTCTTGTGATTTTTGGTCACTTTGAATCCTAGAAGGAGAACTGAATTTCTAAGAGCTTCTCCTCCTCTCTCATCTCTCATCCTCTTGCTTGGTTTGGTAGTGATTAATTAGAGGTGTGACACTTGTGACACTCGCTCTCAAGCTTCAAAAACTCTTGGATTCACATTGTTATTACTACATAACAATCAAAGGTATGTTTACTATCTTATGTTATTAATTTTTAAAATAGTATTTACCTTTTAGTGTTTTTCCTTTTGATTTTCAATACTTGTATGTTCATATAGAGAAAACATACATCCAATCACATTAGGGTTGCATGTACACATAGGGATTGTTTGTTATTCTAAAACCCCATCATGGATAACCCTAAGAATGATATTCCTTTCATCCTAAGAGGATTTTCATCGATCACCCTTCTCCTTATGGTTCTGGAATATTCCATATCAACCAACCAGTGATTAATTGAATATTCAACCTTGATTAATTAAACTGTTAATTAATTCCTACAATATATTTCCAATTAGTTTCTAATTAATTATTAAACATAATAATTAATAAACCAATTTATCCTATATTTATTCTACTTAATTTGGATCTTGAGGGAAACCCAAAAGGAACCTGTTATTATTAGAAGTATTACCAATATTTAATGACCTTGGACACTCTTTCCAACAGTCTCCTACTTGGATAAGTCATCAACTATATGAGGACCAATACTTCTCCAATAATCAACAGAGAGATAGCCATCCAATGCAACTACTGAACTTTTGATCTAATCAAGATTCAGCTATTAGATAAGTGATCAACTATCCTTTCGTTCTTTGACATCTGTATGAATTTGAGACATTGATAATGGTTAATCTCACAATTCAATATTATGTTTCCTTATATAGATTTGTGATGAATGCATTTGACTACTAAATTAAACACATAATTTCCATTCAAGGCTCGGCCAAGCACTTTATATGTCAGCACCAAATCATCAAGGGACCCATAGATATCGGTTCTCCTATTAAAGTAAAAGGAACAAATAAACTTCGAATACATAGTTTTTGTCTATTTCATCATGTCATACATGGATATACCCTTTATAACTACAAGTTACGGATAGCATTGGAGTACACCAATGCATAGCAGAATCATAGAGCAAAACGCCACATGTATCTAGGTATTAAGAGTATAAGATATTATCATCTTAGAATTACTCATGACTATATATATGTAGTAATCTCTAAGCACGAATTGGTCCAATACATAAATCTATATTAAGTACTCATGAGTGTTAGGGAAATCTCTATGCTATGTCCAATCACTATGGATAATCCACTAATGCTCATGACAGTCTTGAATCACTACTTACTTCCAAGAGTATGACTGAGTGTGGACATTTGAGAAAATTAATACTTGGGAAGTGGGTTCCAAGCATGTAAAAGGAGAACTCAGTATTAAGCTAATTGAAATTACCGAACTCCATCATATATTAAGATCTATACTTAATAATCGCCAAATTGAATTAACACATATGCTGCTTTAAGTTCTCAGGTTAAAATATACTAAACTAAGAGAGTTTAAGCCAATTCATTTGCAAATCTAATGCATCTCAACTTTGTCTGGCTGTCTGACTTGGTTAATGATATTGGCTTAGGGAATGGATCGACAAGATTATCTTTCGATATGACTCATTGACTATGATATCCTTACATTTGACTCATTATCAAATGTGTTGGTACTTACTGAATACGTGTCTTGTGAGCTTATGTGACTTGGGATCTATACTCGAGATAATTTCAACCTTATAGTCATAAGAAAATTCAAAAGGACCATCAATGATTGAATTTCAATAATGATGTCACTAGTGAATCTCTTTTAGTCACATTGTCTTGTTTGCAATTTAACAAACTGTAATATACTCTAATTGTATCAAATCCACTATGGTGCATTACTTGGTACTCTTCTAAACCAATACTTCACCATTCAGTAAAAGCATGAATTTCAACTGCTAACAGAATCATCTTCATTAGTGTGGAACTAAGCATCTATGTAACTCTTACAATGATCTCCTCCATACTATCAAGATCATTTCATATGTCCTCCTAGACACATAAGAATGTTCTTGATCTTGACTCATTGATTCATGAAAAATTGATCTAATCTAACTTGTCATACTCAAGGCATACAAGTCATTAGATGTGATACATGTCATGGCATATATGATCGATCCCACAATGGAAGTTTGTGGGACACGACTCATAACCTCTAGCTCAATAGTAGAAATAGGACATTAGCATTGCTTAATGTTATGCCATATAAGAACGAACTCCTTTTTGAGTTATGCATGTTGAGTTTCCTCAAGATTTCATGTACTTTTTCTTAATCAAACATATTACTTTGATCTATCTCCATAGATCCTTGTTATGTATATGTTATGTATCTCCCATGTATATCATAATGAGACAATTCTCATACCAAGCCAATATTTTTTTTTTAAACATGCTAAGTTAGAATATAGTTTCATATGAATCGTACATTATCTATGTACAATACAAGGGTGACTACAATGTTCCCACTAGCATTGACATATATATGGTTTATCTATGTTTCTCGAAATTCACGCTCCTTGAACTTTCTTATTGAAAAAAGATTCCAAGTACTCCCACGAGCTTTGACATTTGTATGGCTCATCTTTATTTCTCAAAATTCAAACTCTTTGAACTTTCTTATTAAAATAATGATCCTACTTGGTAGATGCTTATTTCTGTCCATAAATGAACTTATTAAGCTTACATATCCTACACAACCTATATTGGTTTGATTATGTGTTTTTTCCTATCCATGTTTGACTCTTCTTGAAGATCCACTTATACCTAATGGTTAAGTCCAAGTGATTGATCTACCAAGTTTCACATACATTGAATGAATATCATTATCCATGTCCTCCTTCCATGTTGTAGCCTTGAGGGCCTACCATAGCTTCCGATAGGTGGTAAATCTTATTGATATCTACCAGTGACTTCTATAACACAATAATATAAACTCTTATATAACAAGGCGTATGACATTCGATCTATAAGGAAGAGGTTGAGGTATTTCAATTTCCTCAATAGCTCTTTCAACCTCAAATTGAATGTTAGGTCCAACTTTAGGCTCTTCGTTGGTTAACTCACAATTCTTATCAAGATCAATGTGGCTCCCACTAGCTCTTTTAGAAATCAGCTCCCTCTCTGGGAAGACTTCCCTTCGAGTAACTTACACTTTTTTCTCAAAAGGATTGTTGAAAAATTATCCAAAATGCTTGATGGGTTCTCCAACAAGATAACACATCTCTATTCTTAGTTCCAAGTTGTTGAGCACTTCACGGAAAGCGTAAGCATCATAATCATAGACATCCATAGGTGCCAATGAGGGCTAAATCCCAACTCATATATCATAAAGTGTTTCATGAACCTACTTAGTTTGTACAAGACCAAAGGACTTCTCGTAACACTATTCATGGTATAATCCACGAATTGTTAGTATGTATAATGTGACTCATCTAGTACAAAATCAAAGAATGATTTGTTTCTCTGTCCAACTAAAACCTCCTAGTATTAGTATTATGGATGGATATCGATCATGAGACTCTTTCACATTTTCTTAGATGGTCGATAAAGTTTGGACTAAGATTCTTACTATGAGTGTCTCATCCTATTGCCCAGCTGATTCTTAACTTCACTTTATGAGAGCTCTGAACACCTTAAAGGTTCCAGAACCATGTTCATACGAAGTTGGTCTCACCATGTATCATGGTTAATCTCAATGGTCCATTAATGCAAACTAATTCCAACAGATATTCATATCACCCGGTGATGTATTCATCATCTATCTTGATAAATAAGTTTTTCATTTATCATGAGACTTGAGGTGAAACGATATCCAAAATCTGATCCAACTGGATACTTGGTAATGCATTTCTCATTTATGTATCCTAGACTATGATTCCACAAATAATCTTCACCTAAACTTTTGGATGTATCTGAATAAGTACATATTGTGTTTAATCTGGACGATCCATTAGGTAAACTATTATCAATAGATATTCACAATAGTACATCTTATTCAAATATTTGAATCAACTTTGAACTATTGCTACTATACTAGTTTCATTGATTTCATGAATTTCTTTTAATATGTTGGAATTCTCTGCACTTAAATATGTTAGAACTATCTCATAAATCATAGTATAAACAATTTAAATTATAATATAGTAGGCTAAACATTTGAAAAGAACTGGATTTTGATCCTATGAATGGAGCAAGGGCTTGTCATTCACAATCAAAATATTTTTTCCATGTTTGAGTCTTCTCACTTCACATTCTTGCAAATGTCAATACTTAATCATTTGTAAAATACTCAATGTTTAGAAGTAATGTTCTGACGGCATTATAAATTTATATATTTGATTGAACACCTAACACAAGAGAGCTAGTTATATTTTGATCCTATGGAAAGTAGCACAGGCTCGTGATCCATGATTAAATTTAACTTCTTCATGTTTCAGTCCTTTCACCTCAAATATATATTTTGGGAATGTATGCTTTCTAAATCCTTTCTTGTTATGGAAACGAATGGCTATCAGAACATGTCTCAAAATAAGACTTACTTTGTCCTTAGCATTTGGGTCTAGATTAGGTATACCAACACCAATCCCCTTTTAAACCATGGGCGATTTACTTTCTTCTTCTTGATGCTTTTATTCATGATAGAAAATATGGGAGTGTTTTAAAGTATGAGTTTCTATTATTAACCATGTTAGTTCCAAAAGGAAACCTCAACATGCTACACCACTCCTTTATGTTCATTCCAAGTTATTCATATCAAAATCAAAATGAAATAATTATACGTACATGTTAGGTAGTCAACTAACCCTAGTCGGCTCCTAACTCAAGAAAATTCCATTTTACTTCAATATATCAATTTACAACATACATTAATAATTTCTCTTTCTAATAGATTATAATGCAATGTTTAGAGTAGGCTAAGAAAAGATTTATAAAAGGCATGATCTTTCTTTTCGTTTATGAGAATTATTCCCAAACTATCAATTTAGATAAGATTGATCATCCGCATAGCTAATCCTTTCAAAGATGTTATAGCAGTAGATTTTAGTGGATAAGGTTATAAACATCATTCAATATCAATTACCATTATATTTTGATTTAGTTATCCTTTGAAAATAATTGTAACATCCGAAATCTAGAAGGTCAATTATGGAAATAATACCTCATTTCTAAAGGCCAACTCGTCGAGTTTGGGGGAAGAAACACGACGTGTTAGAAGTGTTACTCACACGTGTTTTTGAAGACCAACTTAACGAGTTGGATAGAACCAACTCGACAAGTTGGATGTGGTTTGGGAAACCCTAATTTTGGGGTTTTCACCCTATTTAAATAACTTAAACCCCATATGTCGGCCTCATTTCCAGCCCCCATTGTCCTAAACCCTAACCTCAAAACCGTAAGGCATTTTTTAGTGTTTTAAGGCATTTTGAGTGATTTGTGGTATGTTCAAGCCATTAGAACGAAGGGAATCTCAGTGAGAATTTGTGATATAAGAAGGAGCTGCTAGATTTCTAATCCTTGCTTCATTTTCGACACTTTTCTCGTAAAAAGTCTTAACCTTGCTTTGTGAATTAATATATCTCCTTCTTAGGGTTCTTTTGCATGTTTTGGTCCAGATGGAGTGGTTGTTGGTGATGGGTTTTGAGCACTACAATATTCTTATGGTGTACATGCAACCCTAATGTTTTGGATCACTACTAGAAAAATAGCCTTTTACGACACGCAATCTACGACACTCGGTGATTTATGTTACGCAAAAGGGAGTGACCTTAAAATGGTGTCGTTTCTTCAAAAAAAATTAAGCATTTAGGTCACGCATTATTGCGTGCCCTTAGATTATTGTCTTAATGAAAAAAAATCAAAAACAAGGAGGGCACATGTGTGTCATCTAAGGATGTCGGTTTATAAATTTTAGTGGAGGCGCGCGTTCCATCCTTTTTAATAGCAGGGGGGAAATGAATTCCTAAAAAATTAAAAACCTTGCATTTCATCCATATTTTAGGGATTCCAAGTAAACCCTAGACCTCATTTGAAGGTTTCGTTCTTAGTCAAGTTGTTTCTGTTCAGGAAGGAATAACGAATTCATCCTCTCCGCCAGCCGACAAGCTTCACTCTTTGCTTCTCCTTTTCTCTGTAAACCCTAGACCTCATAATGCGGCTGCAACTGTTCCTCCCACCAGCCGACAAGCTTCACTCTTTGCTTCTCCTTTTCTCTGTAAACCCTAGACCTCATTATGCGGCTGCAACTGTTCCTCCCTTTCGTATTTTTGGAGCTTGGCAGTCATACAATGGTCAACGATGTCAACTATCCTCTTTTATCCACCATTTTCTCCCTCTGAGACGATAAAGACACGCCATCCCAAAATTGGAAGAACAAGGGCTTTTGTGCTCTGGATCTCACAGGAAACAAGTTTGCCTCGTCCCCACCCTCACCCATCCAAATTCCTTCTTCTTCAAATGATTATATGTTCTTACCTCTCAACCATACCTGAATCAATATATCTGTCTCTCTTGTGTCTATTCTCTCAATATCTCTCGCACTTTCCTATTTACAGCCAGAGTTTGAGAGTGAAAAGAAAAAAGAAGAAAGAAAAGATGTGCCTATTATTCCTCTTTCTCCCTCTTTTCTTCCTCTGGTTCGATCAAAGCCCTTCTTCTCCCTTCTTCTTCTACTTATTATTTTTTTCGATTTCCAGGTGAGGTTGCGTTCGAAGGTTGTCAAGGGGTTATCAGGAGAAGGGAGAAGAAGGGTTGTGATCTCTTCTTATGAAAGCGGCGATGAATCTACCACGAGGCAGCACAAAAGCAGCTAGACTCATCCACATCGGTGGAGAAGGGAAAAGAGGAGTTCTAAAAGAGAGAAAGAGAAGAGGAGAGAGAGGCGGAAGATAAAGAAAAAAGATTAAGTGATAAAGATAGAAGGAAAATGAGCAGGCGCTGGAGATCAAATTGAGAGGCAAAGGAGGGGTTCAGATTCAGAAGACTTCATCGTTTTAATTTCATCTTCATTGAGTACAAGTCGGTGTCGATTGGGTCATACAAACCGACATGGCAACTCATTCCTTAATCTCAATGCACCATCACACCCCTAAATCTCGATTTCACAGACACCTGTCTTTGATTTCTTTTGTCTATTCCTTTTCTCCTCCTTTTTGAATCCCTTTCTATTGTGTTACAGCAGAAACACATTTTCAATTCCGAAAAAACCCCTAAATATGACCTAGTCGGCATGTTTAAAACGATGATTCCGATGATACCATCTACTGAGGAAGAAGAAAGGAAAAATTATGAGGCATCGTAACATCATCATTGACCACCGTCCACATATTCTCCCTAAGTCGAAACCCTATATATTGTGGTGGTAGGTTTGACAGTCGCAAAGATGGAGACACCAAAGTGCTTGTTAATGGGTTTAACGATAAATCCAGTACGCTCATGAGAGGTTCCTTATTCCACTGTTTCCTTCGATTTTCTATTTGTCTTATATATAAATTTATTTTTGAAATTGCAGGTTTTGTTTGTTGTGTGTTGAAATCGCCCCTGCTTTTGATGTTTTCTCTTTTGTAAATATGGCCGAAGGGGATAGGTCTCAAATTCTATTGAACGCTCGATTTCCATGGGATTTCTGGAGTATAAACTCTCATACAAGTTCTTGTATCCCGCACACCAAAAGAAACGGGTAGACATATGCTTTTTGTTTCTCTACCCCATTCTATAAAGTTTTCTATATTTTATTTAAATTTACTATTCACCAAGAATTCCAAATGTGATTTTTTTAGGGAGGGGGTTTGAACGTGTGATGATATTAGGGATTACAAAGAACATGATATAAGGGATTTGGTAGCTGCTCAATGTCTTTGATATCTATGATTTTATACCTTGCTCACAGGTATCCATCTTAAAACTCATTAAATTTATAACTTTGTTTGGACAACGTTCTTTTTCTATGATACAGTTGAACTCATATTCCAGGTTCATCATAATAATTGCTTTTATTAACTATTATATCTCATCCAAAGTTTGAAGTTTTCTTGACAAGAACTAAGTTAGATTTATAGGTTCAGTTGAGTCTGGAGAGTTTGTTCCATGAGAGTCCACTTATTTCTCAATTTTTTGGGCACCACTACATTTGGTGATTAAAGTGATACAATATGTTTTACTTTTTCTGAATTTTTTATGAGATCGAAATAGCTAATGCACATATATAAGGAAGTCGTTGTAATGTTTTTATGCTCATTATTGCTTTAAATTAAGAAACACACTTATCATGATATCTTATGTTGTTGACCCGTGTGGAGTTATTAATTCTAAGGACAAGTGTGGGACTCCGGTTAATGAAGCTCCATGATTCTTTTTTGGTCATCGAGTGTTGCACCTTTAGAAATGGTGAATATGTGAAAGGAGGCTTAGGTCAGTTAGAGCAATAGTGAACTCAGATCACAACAGAGGTAAATGTTGAAGTTTTTTTTCTTATTATAATGTCTTATGATAAGTTTTTTCTTAATTACAGGTTTCATGAGTGTAGTACACTGATAAAATGTTAAGGTTATTTTTATTGTTAATATAGCAGTGTGATAGTATGATTATGTAGTTCCAGGTATAAAGATGAATACAGGGGCTACAGGAGGAGAAGTCACAACGGAAGCAGGGACATATATTATGTAAGGTACAAAGATAGTAGGAGTAGGAGCCTTGATTATCATAAAAGACAAAGAAGTAAATGCCCTTATCGTTGATATCTTCAAAAACAAGTATTTTTCTATTATGTATTTACAATAAGTTATGTTGCATATAAGGAAACAAATAAAGGTAACTAAAGGGAGTTTATAGTAAATTAACAAATTGATCATTGATCTAAAATATTTCAATTTTGCTATACAGGTGAGAAACCTACTTTTAACCGGATGCCTCGTTTGTGGTCCCCTCTTTCTAACTTTCTGCTTCCTAAACATGGTTGCAATCGCATACACAACCACAACTGCACAACCCTTTGGTACAATTGTTGTGATTGTTTCTATATAGAGTTTGGTGCCATCACCTTTACTGGTTCTCGGGGGTATTGCTGGAAAATATAGCAAAGCTGAATTCCAAGCTCCTTTTCGCACCACAAATGAAATGAGCTGATTCCAGAAGCCCTTTGCAGCGTTTTGATTCCGATGTAATGACCAAATTTGAATCCGTAGTTTGGTGAAAGGGATCCATTCATTATATTCATACTTTTTCCTCTTGATAAAAGTGTAAAATTGTCATACTTGAGGAAACAGACTTAGTAAAGAGTCAAAACAAGAGTAAATTACGATTTTACCCCTGTTAAAAAAACAAATTTCTGATATTCATCAATCTCAACGTGGGAGCAGTTGAGAGGTAAAATGAATAAGAGCAAAGAAGTAAAATGTTAGTGTGTTAATGAGTTTTAGTTAGACCATGATAAGAACGAAAAAAATAGTTTTTTTTGTTACACAAAATTTATGTTTCTTTTGGGATACTTTGGAGGATTAGAACGAGAAGGGCATTTGTGCAAGGGTAAAATTCAGGCACACTGCAGGACCAAAAAGCTATGCCAGAATCCGTGAGGAGGAGGTAAAATTATACTTGTTTTTTTTTTATACTTTTTAAGGTTATTCCTTGTAGAAAATACTATCATAATGACCATTATGCCCTTTTAAACCGTGACAGAAGGCAAAAAGGCCTGATGGGCAGGAACCCTCACAAGCAGAACTATTTATATTGACTCGTACACTTAAAAATGGAAAACCTGTGAATGAAGCCACAACTACTGTAATTGTATGAGTTCATTTATTTATTTATCTATTGTGTTGAAAATTGATTGTGATAATTTTGGGTTAACACCAAACTTGGCCAACTAACTATTTAAGATGTCTCTAAAACACCAATTTACACACTTTCTACAGCAAGTGGTAACTAAACATGAAATTTTGTCTCAAATTGGTCCCTGTAACTTTCTTTTTTATAATCTTGACCCAAGTTTTATTATGAATTATCAGGATAATGACTATCATATTTGTTGTCCTTGGGCGAACTTTTTACTATATAGATGAAATCCTTCCCTTCAGGTTTCTTTTCTCTTTAATTGATGGTAATTAAATCCATTTTATTCGTTCATCCTAATAATATATTATCTTGAATGCCAGATTCGGTGACATGGACCTTCATCTTGATGATAGTGTTACAGCATTGCTTCAATGTTGCTTTAAACTGTCGATTGTTAAGTTGTTTATAACGATTTGATTTCTGAAAACTAGTAAGTTTTTCCGTAACTTGATAATTTTTAAACATGGATTGTGTAAGTGTATTGTTTTTGAAACTTGAAAGTTACATTTCCTGTTTATAGGAAAACAAGGATTGAACACTCGGTTAGTTGGTCAAGATTCACCTACTAAACCCTTAAGTTCCTACTTTTGCTTTTATGATACAAATTATACCCACTACAAAGTATTGTTTGCCAACTCTTCTTGCATCCCTAATCATATCATCTATAAGCACAACATTTTTATTCATATGTTGAAAGAAGGACATGGCATACAATATACCTAGACAATATAGTTGTTATTTATGCTTTAAAGTGATTGAATTTTACACTTTTCTCCAGGAAAAAGAATATTAAAGCGGTGGAGTGAAGAAGGTAAGTAGGAAAAGGTGCCCTATCTGTGATGGGCCCATGCCCAATGGATTTATCCAACAGTAATTTGTATAGTAGGAGTGGAATTCTGACTGTAGCTAGCACAATCATTAGCACTTTTCTTTTAGTGTTCGTAGATGAATAGGGTGATAAATCATTTTTCTCTACAATTGGTAAGTAATTGGTCTTAAAGAATTAAAGATTTTGTTTCAAATTACTACTTAAAAACTACAAAAATATAACCATTCTTTGTTATTCTTATGCTAAATTAAGATTTAAGACATTGTGTTTGTTCAGCTCTTACTACAGCCTTGTCACCCCTTGGTGTCATTGGTGTGGCCTAGCTGGTCATGGACTTGCAACTCTGATAATTTATAAATTTATATCATTTTTAATTTTATTTTTTGTGGTGTATTAAACTGAAGAATATGAATTATTTGTAGTATATAATGAAACCAATTCTTGCAGTTAGTTGTTCTTGGAGGGTTCTTTTCCTTGTGTTGCAGCAATGATAGTGGCTCAAATTGTGAGTTGGAATCTGTTTCTTTCTTTCCTTCAATCTAGTTATTGAACTTTTTCATAATATTTTAATTTTGTAAGGTGATTGCTTCATATGATTATTAGCAGATTTTTAGGGATTTAGATTCTACTTTTTTTTGGGTAGTTGCTATTTAGAGGTTGATGTTTCTTCTAACTTTCCTACATACTGACATACATATATCCGCATCTGATTATCTTGACCCAAAATAAATACATTTTTGTCCCCCGAGTTTAGCTGATTTTTTTCCAAGAACTTCTCGCATGTCTAGTTAGACAATTTGGGAAATTTCAGATCACATTGGTGTAAAATAGGTAATCAACTTAAAAATTTCTTAACAAATCCATTACCTTAAACAATAACCACTATTTTTGTTGCCGATATTGTTTCCTTCGTGTTGTTTTAATGGAAGTCCCACCTCCAAGGATGCTATTAATAAAAGTTGAACTCCATTATAAATTATTCCATGAGTTACTATATATGTATTAAATTTTAATACTTTATAACATAGATTGATGATGCTTGAAGCCTTTCTGAATACTAATGTGTTGATGATGAAAACAGGTATCATGTGGAAACAGAAGCATAACAATACGAAGTAGAAAAAAGAAGGTGTTCCTTAATAGCAATGTAATTACTATATAGTCATTCAATGTACTTACTTTTGCTCACTTGATGTTATCCAATCATGGTTTATATTTGTTTTATTTTTCCATGGAACGATTATTTGTATGACATTAAATTTATGCAATGGATTCTATTTTTTGTATATGATATTTTATTTTCTATTATGAAACATTAAATACAAATTTAATTTGAAAATAAGTAAATCTATAAATTATATTTTTTTAAACATTTAAAATTATGATACGCAAAAATGTGTGTCATCTTCATTTATGACATGGCCTTTCTTGACAGGGGCTTTCTTGATACGCATTGCGTGTCATTAACACGCACGTCGTAAAATTACGACACATGAATGCGTGTCGTCTTCCTTTATGACAGGGCCTTCTTTGATACGCATTGCGTGTCGTAAACGCGCGTCGTAAATGAGTGTTGTAAATGCGCGTCGTCTCTCTTTATGACAGGGCCTTCCTTGACGCACATTTGCGCGTCGTCTGAGCCTTTTACGATGCGCAATGAGCGTCGTAAAAGGCTGTTTTTCTAGTAGTGGATCTAGGTTTTTCTCAAATTATACATGAAAATTATTATTCCAAAGCAAGAACCCTAATCTAGCATACATATCAACGAAATTCTAATTCAAATTAGAGTTAGAAGAATACCTTTATTGTTATTGATTTGATATTGACCTTCAATAGCTTAGTGCCTCAAATGTTGCACCTTTAATGGAATCACAAACACCACTAGCAACAAGGAAGAACAAGAGAGACAGAGAGAGAGAGAGAGAGAGAGAATGAGGCCGTAAAATCGGCTAGGGTTTCTTATGAAATAATGGGGCCGATTTTATGAGCCATGGGGTTCCTTTTATAGTTGAGGCTCCTAAGGTTTATAACTTGGAAACCCTAATTCCCTTGCTTAGGCCCAAAGCAACATATGGATCCCAAATGGAATGCCTTGGACGGAATTCTATGGGCTCCCCATAGATTTTCGTCCATCCTATATCAATAGGTCCATTAGCCCAAACTACAACTATCAGTGATTTACATAATCAGTCCCTGTCAATTTAATCAGTATCTTTTGATCACTAAATTAATTCCAAATTAATTTCTAATCAATACTAATTAAATAATATGATTTCTCAATTAATATATTATTCTTATAATATATTAATAAATCATAATTAACCTCTTTCTTCATAATTCATCCTATCAAATTGCTTGGTGAAGGCAACTGAAAAGGAGCATGCTACTCTCGGGTCAAGTACATCCCAATTATAGTTATGGGCTTAGACACTTAATCCAACAGTCTCCCATTTGGATAAGTCAAATAACTATAACTACCAATGTAACTTCATAACTCGATTAGCAATTATAGCTCTCAAAAGTCGTTGTCGAACTCTAATCATATCAGAAACACGTCCTTTAGATAATTGATCAAATATTCCACCATTCTACAATATATCATATGGACATGAGACATGGATTATAATCATTATGTTTGTCTATGTATTGTTTCCCAATTTTCGATATATGATGACTGACTATAAAATATAATTGAGCACATCACCTTAGTCTAGGCTTGACCAAGCACTTCAGGCATCATCACTAAATCATCTAGGGGCCTACAAATATTGCTTTTATCCATTTAAAATGTAAAAGGAATGGATAAACTTCGACTCATATGCTTATACTATTTACTTATCGAATCACACACAACGATATATTTTATAACATCAAGTTACTGATGTGTTTACATATTATCAATGTTAAACAAGCTTGTAAACAACAACTATATGTCTCCGTTTCAAGAATATAAGATATTATTGTTGCACAATCACTCGTGATAAAATCCACGAAGTGGTTCAGATGAGTGTGGGTTTAATCCAAGGCTCAAATTTTATTTAAGGAGTACTCATGAATACTATAGCAAACTTGTGCTATGTCTAAGAACTTAGAAAATCTACAGTCGGATCCATGATAGTATTACCTCATTACTTACATTCAAATTATGATTGATTGTGGATGTTTGAAAAATCTAGTTACTCAGGAAGTAAAACATATGAAGCGGAACACAAGAATAATCTAATCTAATATGATCTTAAAACTTTTGAGTATAAATAAAACACTTATTATTTAAAGACCATATTGATTAGACCTTAGTCATTATATAATTTTTAGAACAACCAAGTTGGTACTTGAATTTAAAACAATAGTTATTTCATGCTCCAAGTACACACACTATGTTTACCTATGGTCTTTACTTTGTGAAATAGATTAATTGAACACATTTCCAATGATGCTAATTTCACAATTTCTAATCCTTATCTATAAGTGTCGGAACACCCAACTCTTGTCACCATTATAAGCTCATTTCATTATTTCCAATGATGAAATGATCTGTTTTGTAATTTCAAGGCACCAAAGTCACCAAGACTTTGCCAAAGATATTACAAAACATTCCATTGGAGATTTGTTACAGAACAATTCCATGGAGACGAAGTCTCATATTTAAGGTACCTTCCTTGAACATCCTTCTTGCATAAAAGTTTTAACTTACTCATAGATTCTTAATATCCAACTACCATTATGGAAAACTTTCCATATTTGGTAGATGACAATGCATTCCTATATATTCATAATTATGTCAATACGGTCCATTCATTACCATACTTCCAACTGTCCACAAGTGACCAATCCTTAGCAAACCTTAGATCATCCTTGACAGTTGTTTAACTACTTTAGTCATATCAATTTCTATTCCTTTTTCCCTCTTAATGCCCTAGGCATTTAGAAAAATTAGAACACATTAATATTATAGCATATGCAATCGATCCTATACCCGAAGCATATGGGACACGGTTCATAATGTCTTACATACATACATGATACTTTACTAGTCTCTTGCTATAATATTTCCATATATAGAATTTGTTATATTAAACCATTCCAACATGACATTCATATATATATCCATGACTAAGTTCCATTAAAACGTCAATCTAAACTTTTAGATTCGAAATGAAGTATGAGTTCCTCTCCCTTAAATCCTACTATAGTGAAACTACTTTTCAAACTCTGTAACTTTGGAATTTAAAACTTTGTTTCCTATATATAGCATTGCTAACTGGCAACACCTATCATAATAATTATGCTCCCACTATCACAATAATTATGTCCTTACTAGCATAACATTTATGCTCCCACTAGCTTTGATATGTATCTAGAAATCAACTGGGCTTCTAGAAATCAATACTTATTGACTTTCTTACCAAATTTCAGATTTCTAATACAAGATGCTTCGATAAGAATTTATCTAGGCTTCTCAAACTCATACACCTTTCCTTAGATACCTCATATGTGTGTCTAAACTACTTCATAACTTATAGAGATAAGTCGTAAATGTTCAACCATTTTCCATTTCTCACAATTTGAACTATGAAGAGGGATGCCATAATCGAATTTGAGAATGCAATTAACAAAACTGCTATCTCTTTTAATCTACTTAGTGAAAGCGTTTTCTCACAATCCTTTAATAAAGAGGAGAGAAACCTTTTCCACTTAGATTTTATAGTGTATGTATTCCTATCCATGTGAATTTTTCATAACCATAATCAAAAGACAAGGTTTGTGACAAATCCAAACTCATATGTACTGAACTGGTTCAATCCTAATTTCTTGCCACTTAGTAGTACAGGGCCTACCATTGCTTCTAGGTTGTTGAGCAGCTCTCCTATACTAGTCAATGTAACTTTGGAATTTAAAACTTTGTTTCCTATATATAGCATTGCTAACTGGCAACACCTATCATAATAATTATGCTCCCACTATCACAATAATTATGTTATAAACCTGCTTAGGATATGTCACTCAAGATACAATCCTGGAGTATGACTCAAAGACTTTATTTTGGAACGAAGTATGACTCACCTTCTTGATTTAACCATTTAAACAATTCCCGATTCCTCTTCTTAGTCATACTTATTCACTAAGGTGTCCTTAGACGATCAATTGTGACATAGTTCCATAATCATAAGCATGAAAAAAAAAACATGATACTAAAGTACTCTCCTTTCATTTCAGATTGGAGAAACTTTTATCTTTCTGCCTAATTGATTCTTCTTATTCGTTCCGTTATACTTTGAAACATTTAAATGTATTTGAATTACACTTAATCTTGAAGGTATAATCATATTTAATGAACCATTAGTAAATCATGACTAATAGTTTTTATCACTCTTTGTGGTGGATCTGACCAGTACACATAAATGTGCACTAGATCCTTAAGTCTTTCACTTGACTCACATACATATGTAAACAAGGGACCAGACTTAATTTCCTAAAGATGAAGATTCTCATTCATTACAAAATACAAGTCGCATGATTCCAAGTTTTTGTCCAATTGAAACTTGGGTGATGAGAATCCTTCCTTATTTGGTAAACTATCACACTTACCACAAATGATATAACTAAGAATCAAATCCATTGCCAACAATAGAAATATAAACATCAATTTTCACAAATGCCATTGCAAGGAAATGTACATTTAGATAAAATCAAATTTTATTTTATGTGGAAACTTGTCCTGAAAACGTAATACATATGAAAACAATGTTACTAAATATTTCTAAGCAATCTATCACAAGTCCTTAGCAACAACTCAAAATTCCGATCATCGAACCATGCGATTGAAATCCATTTCTTCGCGATCAAACTCATCTCACTCTTCCTTTAAACCTCCTTTTTTATTTGATCCTACAAAACATCAAAATGCAATCTCACATCATGTATTAAGAATCTATAAATAGGAACTTAATAGAGTTACATAGTGGACTTACTTGGAGTAGAGTCATACATTTTGACTTTACCATCCTTGTGATCCTTCAGGTAGATACGGCAGCTTCACATCCAATGCCCCTTCTCCTGGCAATAGAAATAAAATAGACTCTTTCAGAATGGCGCATGGGATTATTTCAGACTTGGCCTTTCTCTTATGATCAAACTTTTTGACCATGGCCGATTTCTCTCCCTTAGGAGAAGAAACCATTTCTGGACTATCACCTTTTCCATTGTTAGGGTCCATGGAAGTTTGGAATACATATCTTCCAATAAAATTTGCTTGACCAGTATGCCAAATCATTACTGATTCAGCAGCAATTAGCAAATGTGTAAGATCAATAAGGGTCATGTCTTGATCTGTCATATAATAGTCTTTAACAAACTGACCATACAACTCGGGAAGTGATTGAAGAACCAAGTCAACAGCCAACCTCCTCAGGAAAATGACACCTAACATTCCAGCCTATCAATATGCAACTTCATCTCCAAGATGTGAGCACATATAGACTTTCCATCTTCATGTTTGCTTAATAATAGGGCTTGAGTGACCTTGAACTTTTTAAGTCAACGAACACATGGATCAGGTAGAATAATTGGAGGAGGTGAAGGAAGAGAAGTTCCATCAAAGAACGAAAAAGGGATTGATCTTTCACTTTGATTGTCATGCGGATTATCATCTTCATGAGGAAAGCTTTCTCCAAAAGGATAAGGAAGACCATAGTTGTTAGAACTAGACATCTACAAGGGAAAAATTCAAGTTAGTTGATTCAATCCTTAATATAACACCTAAATGAAATATTAAGGCTAGTACCCAACATAATAATTCATAATTAGGAAGAGGGATTCCGTAATTCAATTGTAAGTTATTTGTCGATAGGTAAATGATGATTTACCGATTCCATCACAAAAACAAAATTTCAAATGAATTAGGTTTTAAATGAAACTCCTAGATCTTTTGAGATTCATTGAACTTTTCAATGACATGTTTAATCTCAATTATGCCCTTTAAGTTTATGATTGGGATACCGAGGATCATAAACAAGGTGTGAATAACCATACTAATTAGCTGGGTACTCTAGAATTCATTTATCACCTAATCAATGTGTCGGTTAACCACACACGCTCTATTGATATATGATAATCTACAAGATACCCATTTACATCCTTCATTAGTCCCATATTAGTGTGCCGGTTAACCACACATGCTCCACTAATGACCAATAAGGTGCAATGTATAATTTCATGGGTTAGCATCAAATTCACATTTTTCCTAAAGTAACTAAGATTGAGAATTTATAAAATGTTTAGTTACTTTGTATTTTCATTATACTTGTTAATGAGAATATCTTATCCTACCCGTTCGGCTAACAACCCTCCACTAGTCGAGAGTGTGGTGGGTAAGAGTGGATACACTATGACGGTTATTTTACAGGCCAATTCCTTAAACATCCCTTATAGACCAGCTTCGTGAATGAGGTCTATTAATGATAAGTCTGACTTTACTTATACATATATATATATATATATATATATATATATATATATATATATATATATATATATATTGATGAGATTAATGTTTCTTTTAATCTATGAAGATCGATAAGATCTTGAACAAGTTATGAAAACAATGACGATATAAACACAGTAAAATTATAGAACAAGAATGAATCAAACGTGTCGAATGATTAAAACAAAATCCTTAGAAGAGCTCGATTAAGAACATCAATTGTAGAGTATTGGAAGGTTACAAGTATTATCAAAGAAACCTTTAGTCGTCTGGAAAATATCGTATTCTCAGATCTCTAAAACCTTAACCTAATATGCATGCAAGCATAAGCTTATATACAAAGCATAAAAGACACACGGTTGGACAGGCCCAAACCGTAGTACAAAACATTATAAACAAACGAGCCCAAAAGACGCAATATTCTAAGCCCAACAATCTCCCCCTTTGCGTCAATTTGGGGCGAGATCTTCACTCTCTCTTCAAAGCAGATGGCTTCTTTACCGTTTGAAAATTTTCGGTATCAAAGCCAGAATATGATGCCTGAAGGTAATATACCAACGAAGCATATCTGTAAAGTTCTTCTTATCTGCTGTTGTGTTCTGTTTGCATCGGTGAATGATATTGATGATGTGCTCCAGACACTCTGTAGAGAACAGATGCTTGTCTACCAACGCAAACAGAAACTTGTGCTTATCACCCCTTGTGAACATAACTGTCAGATTGGAAGAATCAATCTGCCCCAACTTCATTTTATGGACATCTCCGGTTTTGGAAGTGGGCTTGACAGTTGGTTTCTTGTTCATCACCTTTGCTATTTCCTGATCCATAGTGGCGAGCTCATGGACATAGGAAGCCAACATTCTTTTAAGATGAGAAAGAATTGGTTCATATTCTCTCTGGTTGGAGAGAAGAATGTTGTATAGCAAGATCCAATCGTGGGGGTTCAGACTGGGAAGATCTGCCAGAGAAATAAGATGTTCGGTGTTGGCAGTTCCTCTGTTGATTTTGAAATTGACGTTCACAAATTTCCCAGCCTGGGTTGGTTTCAGTACCTTGACTTTAATAATTTTCTGGGCACTCCATGTCAAGTACTGAGGTTGACCGAATTTCAGATAGAAATCGATAAGCTCCCTGTCAACCTTCGAGTTCGGATGAGGGACATTTGTAGTGACATCAAAGCAGTGAAAAGTGAAGGCTTTACGCGTAATGGGCATGTCGAACTGCGAGTCTCTAGAATTTTCACACTCAAAAGATGCAATCGGTTCCAACCAATAAATAGAAGGAAACTCAATTGCTTGAGTGATGAGTGTGTCTCTGTCCCAATCTGGGAACAGAGTCTTTTTAGCTTGAATAGCCTCCTCATCCTCCCGGATTTTCCTTTCTCTGGCTTCTGCCTCACGAGCTATTTTCAATGTTTCATCAAGCTCTCTGTCCCGTTTCTTGCGTTGAAGAGCTTCAGTAATGGTTTCATCTGATTCTGATTCGCTCTCAACTTGGACATGTTTACCAGAACCCGAAGCTACATTACCCTTCGGTTCTGTTTTGGACACACCTTCCTCTCCCCCTTGTCTCGGAAGAACAGGCTTCTCCGAGACACCCTTCATTTCACTTAGGATAGTGATTGCCGGAAGGAGTTTCGCCTGGAGATGCTGACGAATAGTGAGGGTTAGGAAGGGATCATGGGATTCAAGAACACCTGTTAACATATTTTTAACGTCACCAGCGCAACTTTGAAGAACTGCCCGTTGAGTTTGAAGCAAAGTGATTTCTTGTTGTCCCTGGGCCAGTTGAACCTTCTGTAAGTCAATAGTCGCCTGGTGCTTGATAACTTCTTCCTTCAGGGTGCTCTCGGCTACCAGAGAGGCAAAACGTGAATCCAAAGATTTGAGGAGTGAAGTGGATTCAGTTTTGAGGTCAGCACGCAGAGCCTCAAATTTCCTGGTTTCTCCCTGAAGGGTGGCTGTGAACGATTCTACTGACGCTTGAAATTTGGAAGCATTAGAGTCAGCATGAGCCTTGAGAGAATCAAGAAAGATCTGAGTTGTATGAACAACCTCAGAAACTTCCTTAGTGGCTTTGGAGCATGAGGCCGTTGAATTCTCTACGGCGTCAGTAGAACGATCCAAGGCTTCGGTGTAAGTCTGGATCGCTGACTCGATAAAAGCCTTCAGCACAGCACCCCCATAGGCTTTACTGTCAGCCAGCAGACTGTCGAGTTTGGCGTGAATCTCTTGAAGTTGCTGACTTGACACAGGGGTGTCTGCATCGGTGTCGGTAGGGATTCGGTAAGGGCTGTAATAGATGGAATCAAATTCTTCATCATCACCCCCTAAGGTAGCACCGGAAGAGAGCAAAACCGTGTTTTGGAAACGGAAGTCTTCTTGTCGTGAATAGAAAAGTAAATACGGTCTTTGTTTCTGTCGTAGCTAGCCGTGGTGTAGACCTGAGATAGCAGGGACATAGGAACGGTCTCCACCTGCGTTAGTGCCAATACCAATGGGGAATATTTGAGGCATTCCACCACATAGAGCATGTATGAGTCATAGAGGAATGGAGACAACTCTATGATCATGTTCTGATTTGGTTTGATTGTAAGAAAAGAAGAAGAAGCAGATTGATCGTGAGCAGAAGAAGAAGTCGCCATTGTTGAGTTTTTGGAAGAAGATGAACAGTGGTAACTTTTTCAGAGAGATAATGCTTTGAGAGGTAACTGCCAAAGAACACGATCACGTCTTATTTATACCGTTCTCAAGAGAGAGAAAATCGTGATGATGAGGAACCCAAAACGTCGCCTGAAAAAGCGCGATTAGAAGTTATGGTGTATTCAATGAATACGTCAGCACACGTGGGGTTGAAACGAATCCTTTGCACGCGCCCAAATCTTTTTCGTACCGTTTGAAATCCCTTTTGCCCTTGTTTGGTTACAACTGAAACTTAGAACCATGTGCCAAACAGCAATTAGAATGTGGGAAAAAATTCTGTGCATAAGAGTGTGAAAGACAAGGAAATAAATCAAATGTGTTTGGAAGTGCGTGTTGTCTAGATAAAAGACAGAAGGCAGAAGATTCCGGGCAAGAATCGCTTCCTTCAGAGCCAAGAGAGACCTGAAGTGTTTGTGTGGTTTCCCGAGAAATACGATCAGTTGTCTTTAGAGAAACAATGAAAGGCATCTTCTGTTGATGGCTAAGGGGTGGCTGAACTCAAACCAAACATTAAGTCTTGACATAAAACTAAGTGTTGGTAGAGTTACCTGTGAGACCGATGTGATCTGTTGAACAGGTAGGTGGGAAGTATTTCGTGATGGGAATGATATAGACAGAAATCTCAAAATAAATTAAACTGGACCTCTTTGGGAAGAAATGTCTTAGGACGAGACAGTTTCATAAAAGATCACTCATAAAAAAAATTTCCAAGTAAAAGCTTGAGTTAATTACTCACCGTCAATTCATTTTAGGTGTTGGATTTTGGGTTTCACTCAGAACGTGGTAAACGAATCTAAGATCATGAACACAGATGTTGTGCAACCATAAGCCTCAGTGGTAAGGACCGAGAGCATCAAGGGTTACTTTGGGGAGCGAATGTAAGTGAAGAAGTTGAAGAGATGGTTAAGAGACCGAACGTACCTTCTGCTACAGAAATGGGACAAAGCAGAGCAACTCATGTTTTAGATGAGTAAAAGAAGGTAGCTCTAGACCGAATATGAGATAATAGCCTGATTGGGAAGAAACGATAGGTATTGATCGAATCATTAAGGCATGCTCGAGGTCATAGAGGCTTGAGACAACATACAGCAGCATGCTTCTAGGGACGTCTAACTAGTCTGATAAAAGAAAAACATACCTGGATGAACGTTACATAAGGAGATGCTTGTATTCACTTGAGCAAGACGTACATATACTAGAAATATAAAATATTTTTGAAATTTTGAAATTTACTTAGAGATAAATAAATACTGAAAGACAAAATATTTTTGTTAATTTTTAATTTTCTGAAAAAGAAATAAAAAAAACAGAAAGATAAAATTTAGACAAAGAAAAGAAGCAGAGATTAGGAAGAACCGAGCGGTTTGTTTGAATGAGCGCCGATATTGTAGAGGCAGAGAGAGACCGAGCGGTCTTGTTGATTCGGTTCCTTGAGTTTACCAAAGCAGAGAGCAACCGAGCAGTCTGGTTGATTCGGTTCTTTGATTTTACCAGAGCAGAGAGTAACCGAGCGGTCTGGTTGATTCGGTTCTTTGATTTTACCAGAGCAGAGAGTAACCGAGCGGTCTGGTTGATTCAGTTCCTTGATTTTACCAGAGCAGAGAGTAACCGAGCGGTCTGGTTGATTCGGTTCCTTGAGTTTACCAGAGCAGAGAGTAACCGAGCGGTCTGGTTGATTCGGTTCTTTGATTTTACCAGAGCAGAGAGTAACCGAGCGGTCTGGTTGATTCGGTTCTTTGATTTTACCAGAGCAGAGAGCAACAGAGCGGTCTGGTAGCTTCGGTTCCGTTAAAGCGCCAGAGCAGAAAGCAACAGAGCGTTCTGTTAGCTTCGGTTCCGTTAAAGCGCCAGAGCAGAAAGCAACAGAGCGTTCTGTTAGCTTCGGTTCCGGATTTTTTTTTTTTTTTTTAAATAAAGACATGAGGATTTGGGACTGATTCTGCAACCATCATGCCTAAGCCTTGCAATATCTGATTGAATGATGCTTCAGGAAGAGCTTTTGTAAAGATGTCAGCCAGCTGATCAGTGGTTCTTACGAAGTGAACTTCGACATTTCCATCTTCCACATGATCTTTGATGAAGTGATACCTTAGTGCTATGTGTTTGGTTTTGGAGTGTTGCACTGGGTTATGATAGATCCTAATTGCACTTTCAGAGTCACAATATAGTGGGATCTTCTTCATATTGAGTCCATAGTCTCGAAGTTGACTTTGGATCCAAATCACTTGTGATGTGCATGATGCAGCTGCAATGTATTCTGCTTCGGCTATGGATAGCAACACGCATGTCTGTTTCTTGGATTGCCAGCTGACTAACTTCCCGTCAAGAAATTGACATCCACCAGTCGTGCTTTTTCGGTCGAGTCCACATCCTCCAAGGTCAGCATCAGAATAGGCTTGAACAAAGAAGCCTGAGTTGGATAGATACCATAGACCTAAGGAGGTGGTTCGCTTGAGATATCGTAGGATATTCTTCACTGTAAGCATGTGAGGTTCACGCGGGTTTGACTGAAATCGAGCACAATAACACACAGAAAACATGATATCAGGTCTGCTAGCAGTTAGATACATTAACGAACCAATCATTTGACGATAGAGCGTGATATCAACAGCTGGTTTGTCTAGAGATGGGGTAAGCTTAGTGCCGAATGCCATTGGGACTTTGACTTTTGAGTCTCCCATCATACCGAACTTTGCTAGGAGAGTCTTCGTGTAAGCTTCCTGGTTAATAAATATGCCTTCGGGTCCCTGTCTTATGTTTAAACCAAGGAAAAAGTTAATTGGACCCATTGAGCTCATTTCAAACTTAGTCTCCATCAGCTTTCTGAATTCAGCCGTTAAGCTTGGATTCGTGGAGCCAAAGATGATACCATCGACATAAATTTGAACTATCATAAGGTGATTACCTTCCTTTTTGCGAAAGATGGTTGGGTCAACCGAACCTTGTTTGAATTTAGACATCTTTAAAAATTTTGTAAGCGTTTCATACCAGGCTCTCGGAGCTTGTTTAAGGCCGTACACAGCTTTATCCAGAATATAGCAATGATTTGGATGCTTTTCGTTCACGAATCCAGGAGGTTGCTCTACGTACACCGTCTCTTCAAGTTCTCCATTGAGAAATGCACACTTGACGTCCATTTGGAAAACTTCAAAATTCTTGTGAGCAGCATAAGCCAGAAATATTCTAACAGATTCTAGCCGAGCTACTGGAGCGAAAGTCTCTTCGTAGTCTATCCCTTCCTCCTGACAATATCCTTTTACCATCAGACGAGCCTTGTTCCGTATAACATTACCTTCTTTGTCCATTTTGTTCCTAAAAACCCATTTGAGACCAACAACCGAAGCATCTGGAGGAGTTGGAATTAGGCGCCAGACTTTGTTCCTTTCAAATTCGTTCAACTCGTCTTGCATTGCTTGAACCCAATCAGAGTGATCGAGAGCAGTGTTAACTGTCTTTGGTTCAACTTTTGATACGAATGAATTGAACATGCAAAACTCTACCTTTGAAAATAAGGAAGTTTGTTTTGCCTTCAGTTGGGATCGGGTCAGAACCTTTTCAGATACATCCCCAACTACTTGAGAGACAGGATGATATCTGGTCCATTTGATAAGAGGAGGGTAATTTGGATCAACGGTTGGGTCTAATTCAGCATTGATTATTTCATCTAGCTCAGATTGGCTATCATAACCGAGTGTCACATCATCATGTTCTACCTCAGTTGGTGTACTTTGGAAGATATGAGGTTCGTGTGATTCTAGTGGGCCTGAGCTTGCTGGTGTTGAGACCTCTTCGGTTGAAGTTGTGGAATTTGGCTCCCCCTGGACTTGAGCGTTTGGCTCCCCCTCGACTTGAGTACATGGCTCCCCCTCGACTTGAGCACTTGGCTCCCCCTCGATTTGAGCTTCGTTGGAAGGAGAGTCGTTACTGATTAATTCTTCTTCATACATTCTCCTTGCAGCATCTTCAACAATCTGCTCCATGCGATCAACTTTGTTATCTGCTGCACCAGCTTCAGAAAGTGAAGCATTCTCTGGTTCGTCAAAGAGCCCCAGAAATGTCTCAAATAGATTAGCAACCGAGACTGTAACCATGCCATTTGGAGGAAAGATTTCCCCAGTGATATTTTCTTTAGCCTGCAGCTTCTTGACATAGTTGTCGTCAAAGGTCACATAATACGTCTCTTCAATTTTTCTTGAATGCTTGTTTAGGACCCTGTATGCCTTGGATGTGAGAGAGTAACCCAGAAATATTCCTTCGTCGGCTTTGACATCAAACTTGTTGCGGTGTTCTTTAGAGTTGAAGATGAAGCACCTTGAGCCGAACACATGGAAAAATTTCACATTTGGCTTCCTGTTGTTCAATATCTCATATGGGGTGAGTGCGAACCTTTTGTTGAGATATGACCTGTTCTGTGTAAAACAAGCAGCAGAAATAGCATCAGCCCAAAAATAAAGAGGTAAAGAAGCGAAACTTAGCATAGTTCGGGCAGCTTCACACAAGGATCGGTTTCGTCTTTCGACTATTCCGTTCTGTTGTGGTGTGTAGGGAGCTGAGAAATTATGACTAATTCCCTTCTCTGCAAGAAACTCTTCAAACTCCCTGTTCTTGAATTCGAGACCATTGTCGCTTCTGATGTTGCGAACAACCTTCTTGAGCTGTACTTCAATTTGCGTAATAAACATTTTCAGCTTTTGAGTCGCTTCAGATTTGAGCTTTAGAAAGAACACCCATGTAAATCGAGAAAAGTCATCAACGATAACAAGAATGTACTTGCTACCACCGATGCTTTCGATAGATGAAGGACCACACAAATCAATATGAATTAATTCGAGTGGTTCAACAACTTTTGTGTTGATAATAGATGGATGACTTTGACGACTCTGCTTTCCCATTTCGCATGCAGCACATAGATGATCCCTGTCGAACTTGAGTAATGGAAGGCCCCTTACATGACCTCCTGTAACAAGACGATTGATATCTTTGAAGTTAAGATGAGATAATCTTCGGTGCCACAACCAGCTTTCGTCGGATTGCGCTTTTGACAATAAGCATACAGCTGGGTTTCCTTTGATGGGTTTCATGTTTAAGGGAAACATTTCACCCTTTCGCTCTGACTTGAGAATTATTTTACTTGACTTTTTCTCTATAATTTCTGAACCTTCATCATCGAATGAGACTTTGAGACCTGTACCTCCAACCAGTTGAGATACACTAATGAGGTTGTGTTGGAGTCCTTCCACATAAGCCACCTTCCTTATAGAGAAGTCCCCATTGGTTATCATCCCGTGTCCCTTTATGGTGCCGAAAGAATTGTTTCCGAACTTGATGTTGCCACCATTTGCAAGCGATCTGTACTCCCTAAGCTCATCTTTCCTCCCTGTCATGTGACGTGAGCAGCCACTATCAATGTACCATTCTTCGTCGAACTGCTCGTCACTTATAACCTGCAAAATTTAGACAGATTTAGGAACCCAAAGTTTCTTGGGTCCACGTGAGCTTTGCATGGAAACAGGAGCACAGAGAGAGATATCAACAAGATAAGTTCTTTTTACGAGAGTTGTTTTATCTTTCCTTTTAATGGTGTAAACTTTTATTTTGTTAAGATTAGTAGAGTTAGATTCGGTCTCTGGTGTGTATTTATTGATCTTCTGCTTCCACTTTTGCTCAGTTGATGAATGAGATTTAGAACGAGATCGATATGAAACAGAGGGTGAAGAAGAATTAGAAGAATGAGAAGAATTAGACTTAGAAGGAGACTCTAGGTGACCCTTTTGTTTTTGATCATTGGAGGGACCGACCTTAGAGTTTTGTACTCTTTTGTCTTCAGGACCGAACCTTTGCGTTCAATTGGAGCCACCTTTGGAACCGAACCTTTGGTTCTGGTTGATATCCTTTTCAGAACCGAACTTCTGCTTTCGGTTGTTATCATTTTGTGAACCGAACCTTGACTTTTGGTTGATATCTTCTTGTGAACCGAACCTTGACTTTCGGTTGATATCTTCTTGTGAACCGAACCTCGGCTTTCGGTTTTTGGGACTTTCAAGCTTTTCTGCAGGAATGTTTTCATACTTTAGATTCTTGTCTTGATGAGTGAAGTATGCATTCTGGGAACGCCAGAATTGTTTCCTTTCAGAAAGGTTCTTCCGGTATCTATTATTCCTTTCTATCTTCCTGTTCCGCATCTGAGATGGTTGTTGATGAACATTTGCTTTCGTTTTTGCTGACTCCTTGACCGGTTCCATTTGAACTGCGGTAGAATTACTTTGAGCTGAAGAAGCCGAAGGAATGTCTTCTTTTGGTGAGTGAACATCCTTCTGAGGAGTATCTTTTGTACCACTAGTGCTCGGCTCATTGAAGTTATTTGGCTTATTCAATGGTTCGGGTATGTATCTTCCTTTGCTCTTCCAGGAAGTTCTTTCAGATAAACCAATGGTTTCGTCTGCATTATCAATAGGAGCTTCCCAGAAGTATTCATCACAGCCATCAGCATTGTCTTTGTTTACAATGGCTGCAAGTTCAGCTGTTTGATGTTCGGTTACTCCTGTTACCTTGTATACTTGATTTGGAGTAGTCCTGACCTTTTGATACACAACAGCTTTCTTAACTAATTTCGGGGACTTTTGATGGGACAACCGAGCGAACTCTACTGAATTTTCAGAAATAAGATTCTTGTGATTTTTTGGCTCGGTTTTAATAAATTCTGAGCAGTCAACTGTGTCCTCTACAGAAATTTCACTCATATTGTCGTCCTCGTTAAGCTCAGATGCATTTTCAACATCAATTTTGTTTTCTGAGCTTACTTTGGCGTTTAAAGAGTCAAATTTTTGCATGGTTTCGGTCCTCAGTTTAAGTCTGTCATTTTCATCCAAAAGATTTTTAAGCATGAGCTTGTGGTCTTTAGATTTAATGAAGGACTCAATTTTGTCCAGTCCATACATGTAGGTGGGATTTATGTCATCAGACGATATCACACTTTCACAATTATAGGCTTCGGCATCGATTTCATCTTCCTTAAATTCTAGGAAGGGCAAGATCATGCGGTGAATTCTTTGGCCTATTTCACAATCCAAGTGAAGCTAAGTAATATTAGAATACAGATGTTTAGCAATTAAACAAAAAACATTTCGTTGTTTTAACAATTTCAAATTGTCTCTTTGCAAATAAATGTTTTCATCTTTAACTCTGACTAATTCCGATTCCTTTAACTCTATCCACATTCTTCGCTCCTCACTCTTCGACGCTGCCCTGCTCAATTGATCAGTTAGGTTAGAATTTGTGACCCGAGTTTGAGTTAAGCTACTATCTAGATGAGATATTCTTGTATTAACACTTTTTAGTTCTTTCTCATAAGAGGATGATGGTACTTTACATGAAATAAAAACAGATTGTACCTTCTTTATCAGTTCATCCAGCTCATTGAACTGCTGGCTGAGTGGTTTGGCTGTGAAGCACATGTCATCCTTTGCATTCTGTCCATCATTGCCTCCATCGGTGTTGTATCCCCTCAATTGAGATACGTCAGAAACCATAAGGCATCTACCACCACTACCTTTTTCCTTAGACACAAATGCCTTTCCATGAGTAGGCTGCCTCACTTCCTCGTCTTCTGAGTCGGTAGACCAAACTTCCGTGCTACCGAACTCATCACCTGGAACAGAACCCTGCACAATAAGAGCATTACTAGGCGGGTTAGCAGCAGACTTCTTCTTTCTTAACTCATCTAGCCTTTTCTGCAACACAGCTTCCTCATCGTTCCCATCATCTTTCTCAGCCATTTTCTTGAGGACACAGTCCTTAGCATAATGATTTTTCCCACCACAGTAGAAACAGCTCACTCCAGAGTCGCCGTCAACCTTCAGTTCCTTCTTGTGCTCCTCAACTTTCGATTCATTAACCACCTTTTCAGAGCTGTAACTTCCCTGCCAGTTTCGGTTTTTGTTGCTGGGAAATTTCTTCTTTATGAACCTTTTGGGATTGGATACCATCAAGGCATAATCTTCTGATGTGAGATCATATTCTTCCAGGCTGAGGCCTTCATCCTCCATAACGGCTTTACTTTTTGACAAGAGAGCCAACGAACCGAGACCGGAAACGACATTCTTCTCTTGCACCACGTTTTTCTCTTGAGACTTGAGAATTCCTACCAGTTTCGCCAAAGAGTATGATTTAAATTGCTCATGGGCTTTAACCGTGGAAACTACTGCTCTCCACTCAGACCTTAGACCATTCAGGAATGTAACCTTTTGTTCGATGAGCTTCCTTTCGATATCATGTTTGATCATCTTGCTGAGAAGATGATTGAAGCGATCGAACGTCTGGGTCACAGATTCTTCAGCCCCTTGTCTGAATTCACCAAACTCAGATAGAAGCAGAGTTTGAATAGAATGTTCGAGATCTTCGTCTGTAGAGTACAGTTCACGAAGTCTGTCCCAAACATCCTTCGCCGTCGTGCATGAGCTAACCAATCTGAATGTATCGGACTGAAGGGCGAACCGGATCAATCTTAGTGCTTTGATATTGCATTGGAACTTATCCTTTTCATCTTGTGCAATGTCTTTCACGTCCTTGAGCAGATCATCGTATTCTTTTTGAGTTTTAATGATTCTGGACGTTGCAGAATGAGAGAACGGTCCGTTTGTGATGGCTTCCCAAATCAAATACCCATTTCCTCCGACCCAATAACGTAGTCTTCGAAATGATGTGCCCATACTTCATAATCGTTGGTGTATAAGATCGGAATCCTTGTCGTCGAACCAATGCTGTTTGAAATATTAATAACGTTTGATTGTGTCGCGTCCATTATGATCGTAAAAACCTGTTCAAAGATCAGACTTGTAATAAAGCAGATTAGGGCAAAATAATAAATATCAAGATACGTCAATAAAGAGATGACGGCTCAATAAATATTGATGATTGCGGAAGAACCCTAATGAAAATCTTTTTCACAGAAAAGATGTGTATCAATTACACAGCCTCCTGCTCTGATACCAATTGATGAGATTAATGTTTCTTTTAATCTATGAAGATCGATAAGATCTTGAACAAGTTATGAAAACAATGACGATATAAACACAGTAAAATTATAGAACAAGAATGAATCAAATGTGTCGAATGATTAAAACAAAATCCTCAGAAGAGCTCGATTAAGAACATCAACTGTAGAGGATTGGAAGGTTACAAGTATTATCAAAGAAACCTTTAGTTGTCTGGAAAATATCGTATTCGCAGATCTCAAAAACCTTAACCTAATATGCATGCAAGCATAAGCTTATATACAAAGCATAAAAGACACACGGTTGGACAGGCCCAAACCGTAGTACAAAACATTATAAACAAACGAGCCCAAAAGACGCAATCTTCTAAGCCCAACATATATATATATATATATATATATATATATATATATATATATATATATATATATATATATATATATACATATATATTAGACTTTTAATCTTGTAATAGTATAAGGGTGTATTTTAAACTTTTTAAATACTAGGTGGTTTAATCTTTTAAATAAATATACTTTTAATTCAATTAAAAGTTTAAACCATATTATTATGGATTTATTAATACTTTCTTAATTAATCTTTTAATTAATTATCAATAAAGCCATAATTATTCCTTCTAGTTGTGTCCGTTTAAATTTCCAAAATTGAAGTCTGTAATTCAAAATTTAAATTATGAAACCAAAAGGATGTGTTTTAAACATTTAAAATGCTAAAGTTTTAGAATTTAATATTTCACAATTAAAAATGTTAATCAAATTCTAAATTCCAAAACTTGAGGGCAAATTTTGAAAATTTTCAAAACTTCTAGATCAAATTTAAAACAATTAAATTAATCATATAATTTTATCATTATCACAAATATGATCTAATCCAATTTATTTGGAAAGAAAACTCAAATCAAATTTTACAAATAATTACTTTATCACATAATCTTTTAATTATCTTAAAATTTGACAATTATCTTTTAATTTGATGAGGATATCTATTGCCATATTACAAATTTCGATTTTAATCAGTAAAAACAAATTATGGTAATTATCCAAATCTAATTTAAGCTAAAAATCCGAAAATCCTGCCTCCAGACGAACCGACTCATTGAGTTAGGGCATGGACTCGTCAAGTTGGTCCGACTCGTCGAGTTGCCTCATGGGACTTGTCGAGTCCAGCAACCAGTGGCCAAAAACGATACTATTTTAGCTTTGAAAACAATAGAATTGCATCATACAACAGAAAAACACCCTAAGCCCTGATACCACTGATGGGTTTTGAGCACTACAACATTCTTATGGTTACATGCAACCCTAATGATTTGGATCTAGGTTTTTCTAGAGTTATACATGCAAATTATTATTCCAAAGCAAGAACACTAATCTAGCATACATATGAACGAAATTCTAATTCAAATTAGGGTTAGAAGAATACCTTTCTTGTTGTTGATTTGATCTTGACCTTCAAGAGCTTAGTACCTCAAATGTTGCACCTCTAATGGAATCACAAACACCACCAGCAACAAGGAAGAACAAGAGAGAGAAAAGGAAGCCTCAAAATCAGCTAGGGTTTCTTATGAAATCATGGGGCTGATCTTGTGAGACATGGGGTTCCTTTTATAGTTGAGGCTCATAGGGTTTACAACTTGGAAACCCTATTTCCCTTACTTAGGCCCTAAGGAACATATGTATCCCCATATGGCAGGCCTTGGATGGAATTCTATGGGCTCCCCATAGATTTCCGTTCATCTTATGCCAATAGGATCCATTAGCCCAAACTACAACTATCATTGATTTACATAATCAATCCCCATCAATTTAATTAGTCTTTTTTTATCACTAAATTAATTCCAAATTAATTACTGATCAATACTAGTTAAATAATATGATTTCTCAATTAATATATTATTCTTATAATATATTAATAAATCATAGTTAACCACTTTCTTCATAATTCATCCTATCAAATTGCTATGGTGAAGGTAACCCAAAAAGACCATGCTACTATCGGATCAAGTACATCCAAATTATAGTCATGGGTTTAAACACCTAATCTAGGGTCCTGGGGAGTTCTTTTGGCATAAAGTGCCAACTTCATGGTTTTAAGGGATCCATGAATCCATTAAGCCTTTCTTCTAGCTTATTTTGAGCATTTGAGCTTCTTCTAGCCTTTCATATGAGTAAACTTGGAGACTTTACTCATCAATACAGCCTTAAGGGACCATAACTGCAATTTAAAGCCTTGTCTTGATGATTTAGTGGCTTAATAGATTAAGTGGGTTTGCTGACTGAAGAACTCGACGAGTTCATAGGAGAACTCGGCAAGTTGGTTTGGGATTGTCCCTATTTTAATGAAAAGGAGGGGAAAACTCGACAAGTTGAAGGGAACTCGGTGATTTGGATCAATTCTTTGTGATTCTGCGGTTTGATGAGAACTCGACGAGTTGAAGGACCAACTTGGCTAGTTGGGTCACTTGGACCATTGACTTTGATCTTTGACTTATGCTTTTGACCAACTTTGTCCCAAGGGGTGTTTGAGGTAACCTTAATTGTGTTCGAGGAAAATATGGGCTTAGGATAAGACCCATATGGGATTGGACCTAATTTGGAAAATTAGGCCATTAGTGGGCTTGTATGGATCTTATAGTCTGGGCCTTATTGGATTTGGGCTTGGGCCTTGGTTGTCAGTCTTGATGGGCCAGGGTTAAAATGGTTATTTTAACCCAAGTTTGAATTATGGATCATGCTTTGGATTTCAGTTGCTAATTAGATGTTGTTTGGGTATTGCTAGTTTGGGAAGTCATCAAGTTAGCAGGTATAGTTTCGTGCAGTGAGCTTCAGCATTCGAGGTGAGTGTCCTTACTGTTCGTATGGATAGAAGGCACAAATTCCAGCCCATTTGGTTTATGTATGGTAGGAAGACTCGGGGGTTAGCCCTTGGCACAATATATGAAAGACCAGAGTCTGAACTCTGGAAATTATTAGTTAAGTAGTTGTAGACTATATGTTAGTTGTCTTTGTGATTCTTGTATGGAAGGCCCAGAGTTGGCTCTTGGCACTTGTCTGTAAGACCTAGGGTTGTGGCCCTCGGCTTAGCTAGAAAGACCATGATGTGTCTTGTGGCATAATGGCAAGATTATGCGCAACACATAACACCTTTATTGATTATGATATTTGAATGATATGTATGGCTAGCGGTTATGTATGGCATGTATGGATCGTTTGATATGTATGGTATGTGGTATTTGGGGAAGTCACTAAGCTTTATGCTTATGGTTTTCAGTATTGTTTCAGGTATTCAAGTTTTCAAATGAAAGATCTCTGGACGATCGTAGCGCATACACCCGTGTTTCCGCAATATGTGATATTGTTGAGAATCAGCGGTACAGGTTGATCTAAAACCAACTAGTGTTAGAAATGGCGTAACCATACCAATATAGTGCATTCTGCCCTCCAGGACTTGGCATTCGATTGAGGCACTCCAGGCCATAGTGTGAGGACTTGGTCGATGCCATTTCTGACCCCCAACAATCCCCTCCCCCCCCCCCCCCTCAGAAATTGCTCTCTGAGATTATCGAACCCTCATCGCTGGCTCTGATACCACTTGTTGAGCATCAATGCTACTTTTTGATCTAAAACCAAGAGGTGTTAGAAAGGGCTTAAGCTTACCCATATAGCACATTCAACCTTCCAGTACCATGCATTCGATTGCGGCTCTCCAGGCCATCGTGCGAGGACTTGGTTAATGCCATTTCTGACCCCCAACATATGTTCGGGAATAGACTCTAATATTTGTTTTATTTGAAATGATTTTCAATGTCTTGAACAAAGTTATTAATGTGTTATAATTATATTGAAAAATGAAACTTTTACCATGAATTTTTAGGTTGTTACAAGTTGGTATCAGAGCCTTAGTTTGAGGGATTCAGACATATCCTCGGGTGTGCCTGAACTCAAACTGAGGAGTTGATGGAATTTTTTTTATATAAAGTAAATATTTAAATAAGAAGGAATTTCTAATTAAAGAAAGGGGTGTGATGCGTGCAATCGGCCGAGCTAAAATAAGTGGTTCCCAGAATACTAGTACATGTTTATTATGAAGTATGATATGATTATAAGAATTACATGCTAGCTTAGGACCGAGGATCTACTCAATATTATATGATAGGAGATATGCCATTTATGTGCTTGATTGTGTGAGCTTTAGTATTTCACGCTAGTCTATATATCTGATAAGTAGATGTAATGATTTGTTTAGTGTATACTGGTTAGATTTTTCGTTGCTTCAATGTTGCTTGCTTTGTGCTTTGTGGGACTCTTAGTGAGGTGAATTAATTGCTAAGTGAGTATGCTAAGTAACATGTGGAACATGTTAAATAATCTTAAAGTGGTGGATTTGATCCTATTGTACGACTCTTATTTGAGTCCAAACATTCTAGGGTTGAGTCTTATACTTGAAGGATTATCTGATCTCTGTTGTATGTGAGTATATTCTTGAGGAAGTCAGTTGACATTGGTGGGAGTCCTTCAACAGCTGAGGGTTGGGTGAGGTCGCGAATCTAGGAGAGCCTATGATATGCTTTAGTGAGTTTAGTGGTGCAGTTTAGTGAGTTTGTTGCTTTTGTTGAGGAAGTGAGTTAGAGGATTCATGATGATCGTTGAGGAAAGTATGGATAGATGTGGAAGGTAGTATTGGGCCCATACTACTGAAAGCATAAGATCCATACTCAAATTGGTGTGAGTCTTGGAGACTCTAAGAAGATTATAGGAGGTGGATTTTTGGCTATGTGTTGATCTTTGGCATGTTGTATTTTAGTTTAAAGATGAGCGCTCTGGGAGGTGGTTCTGGTTCGGGTTCGGGTTCGGGTTCTGGCTCAGGTGCGGATGCTGAGCTGATTAGCGAGCGATTGCGGGAATTCATCTCATTGGAGATTTCTTGCTGTGTTTCAGAGATAGTGGATGAGCGTAGGTGTGTTCCGTGCGGAGGTTATGGATATCATTGGAGCTTGCACTCTGTCTTTCCGAGAGTTCCGTGTTTGTGGAGCTCCTACGTTCCATGGGGAGAGTGACCCCATTGTTAGTAGGAGATGGTTAGCGGAAATGTCTAACGCGTTCAGTGTGAGTTTCTCCCTCGAAGAGGCGAAGGTTAGATTTCTTATTGCCTATTGAAGGACGAGGCACGAGATTAATGGGAAGAGGTTGGTAGTAAATTCACTGATGATGCGGTTGATGCAATGTCATGGGATGATTTCCCGAATAGGTTCTGAGCGGAGTTTGCTCTGGAGATTGAGGTACATCAGTTGGCGTGAGAGTTTTTGGATCTCCGCTAGACTACTAAGACTGTGGTAGAGATCACTGCCAAGTTCCGGTAGAGGGATTTATTGGTACCACAATATACAGCACATGAGGAGATGAAGAAAGTGAGGTATCAAGATATGTTGTGGGGTGATATCAGGGAGATTGTGAGTATTTCAGGTTGTGAGACCCTAAATGATATGATCTCTAGGGCCCGAGAGCGGGAGATTGATTTGGAGCAATTTGGGAAGAGGGGGTCAGATCAGGTACATATGTTGGAAGGTCCCTGGAAGAGACCCAAGACTTCTGACCAACACTCGAGAGGTCAGTAGGGCCAGACTCAGTGCATATGGTGTCGGAATCTGCACTACGAAGTATGTCATTCCAGGGGTTTTTGGGCTGCAACAAGTGTGGCAGGTTTGGTCACATAAGCAAGGATTGTTCTCATGGGGCAAGCCCGTAATGTTTCCATTGCGATCAGGTGGGACACAAGAAGGCCGACTATCTGATGTTCTATGGAGGAGCAGTGAGTGCACCTGCTCTGGATACTTTGAGGATCACCAATGGACGAGATGGTAGACCAAGAGCCCAAGCGGAGAGGAGTTGAGCTTTGCAGTTTCACACAAGAGGGGTTAGGACTCTATCAGGCGATGTTGCGGCTATGTATCTTTTGCTTCTTTTTTTCTTCTATCTGTATTTTGTGGTTGTTATCTTGTATCAATTTGGGTAGGTGTATCTGTGGTTTATTTCTTTGATTATGTTTGGGTTATATCTTCAAGTAATGTCATATGCCATCTGCATGACGTGAATTATTAGTGGTTAGTGAAAGGTTGTTTTCCTTTTTGCGGGTTTGGAGTGTTCAGCGTTATCTTGGAATGTGCTCGATAATTGGTTCAGGGGTATTATGTGGAAGGTCGGCGGTCATGTTTCAATGGGGTGGTTATCCAACATCATCAGGTTTCGGTGGGTTCAGTGTTTGTGCTTGGGTTGGCTTTTCGAATCGTCGAGAGAAGTCGTATATTGCTGAGGTTTTGCACTAAGCGTCGGCTACTTGGAGTTCAAGATTTGAGTATGGTATCATTTCAAGGTGTTTGGGGTTGTAAGTTTTGCTAGGATTCGGGAAGTATTCATCTGGTTTGTTGAAGTTTTATGGTCTTGTGGGGATTGGCTAGTGATGGAACACTAGGACGGGTAAGCGCAGGTTGTCAGCAATATGCTTATTAGAGGGTAAAAAGGATTGGGAATCCTTCAATTCTCATGTATTATGAAGACTTAGTTAAATATAAGTGGGGGGGGACTGCGTAGGTATTCAGGATCAGAAGCAGGCATGGAAATAGGGTGAGTTTCGCATCCCCCGGGGGAGGATGGCGGCGAAGTAGTTGTCCGGATTGAGGATTGCGTGAGTTGGAAGTTCGGGAAACTTTCCAACATTAGGTTTGCATTTTCATGGTGTCATCTAGTAGGCTTCGGGAGGGGGAACCCAGGGTGGGGTTCCAGTCATGATTCGAGTTCGGTTTAGGAGCTTGGTTATGTGTGTGCTTGAACCCGGGCAGCATTCAGATTGTTAGATTAGTGGTAAGGCTTTGGGCTACAGTTATTGATAGTGGAAGTGTTATATGACTGCACGGTGGCCCATAGCATTCACTAGTTAGCAGTTAGTGGAAATGTTGTAAGACTGCAGGGTGGCTCGTAGCATTCACTAGTTAGCAGTTAGTGGAAGTGTTGTAAGACTGCATGGTGACCCGTAGCATTCACTAGTTAGCAGTTACTGGAATTGTTGTAAGACTGCGGGGTGGCCCGTACCATTCACTAGTTAGCAGTTAGTGGAAGTGGTGTAAGACTACAGGGTGGCTTGTAGCATTCACTAGTTAGTGATCTGTCGGGAAGTCAGGTCATTGTAGATTTCGGGTCTTAGAAGGTTTGGGTGTGATTTTCGGGATAAAAGTTTCAGTTACCTTGGGAAGGTTATTTATATGCGCAGAATTTCTGATCATGATCATCAGCTTGATTTTTCAATATGAGTGTTAATAAGGAGCGATTTTGAGGACAAAATCTAATTTAAGTACGGGAGAGTTGTAACATCCGAAATGTAGAAGGTCAATTATTGAAATAAAACCTCATTTCTAAAGGGCAACTCATCGAGTGTGGGGGAAGAAACTCGACATGTTGGAAGTGTTGGTCACACGTATTTTTGAAGACCAACTCGACGAGTTGGACGTGGTTTAGGAAACCCTAATTTCAGGGTTTTGCACCCTATTTAAACAACTTAAACCCCATATTTTGGCCTCATTTCTAACCACCATTTTCCTAAACCCTAAACTCGAAACCCTAAGGCATTTTTTAGTGTTGTGAGCCATTTTGAGTGCTTTGGTGGTGTGTTTGAAGCCATTGGAAGGAAGGGAAGCTTGTTGAGAGTTAATGTTACAAGAAGGAGCTGCTAGATCTCGAATCCTTGCTTCATTTTCGACACCTTGTTGTAAAAAATCTCACCCTTGCTCTATGAATTCATAGATCTCCTTTTTAGGGTTCTTTTGCATGGTTTGATCCAAATTGAGTGGTTTTTGGGAATTGGATATCCCATTTGGACAAACCCTTTTAGATACAGCGTCCTAGGGAGCTCTTTTGGCATAAAGGTGCCAACTTTAAGGTCTTAAGGGCTCCATGCATCCATTAATCCTTTCTTCTAGCTTATCTTGAGCTTTTGAGCTTCTTTTAGCCTTGCATAAGAGTAAACTTGGAGACTTTACTCATCAATACAGCCTTAAGGGATCAGATCAGCAATTTAAAGCCTTGTCTTGATGATTTATTGGCTTAATAGATTAAGTGGGTATGTTGATTGAAGAACTCAACGAGTTCATAGGAGAAATCGACGATTTGGTTTGGGATTCTCCCGATTCTGATGAAAATGAGGGGAAAACTTGACGAGTTGAAGGGGACTCAGCGAGTTAGATCGATTCTTTGCGATTTTACGGTTTGATGAGAACTCGAAGAGTTGAGGGACCAACTCGGCGAGTTGGGTCACCTAGACCGTTGACTTTGGTGTTAACTTTGACCTTTGACTTATGCTTTTGATCAAGTTTGTCCCAATGGGTGTTTGAGGTAAGCTGAATTATATTCGAGGAAAATATGAGCTTAGGATAAGACCCATATAGGATTGGGCACAATTTGGAAAATTGGGCCATTAGTGGGCTTTTATAGATCTTATAGTTTTGGGCCTTATTGGTTTTAGGCGTGGGCCTTGGTTATGAGTCTTGATGGGCCTGGGGTAAAATGGTCATTTACCCTAAGTTTGGATTATGGATCATGGTTTGGATTTCAGTTGCTAATTGGATGTTGTTTGGGTATTGCTAGTTTGGGAAATTGTCAAGTCAGCAGCTAGGGTTTCATGTAGTGAGATTCAGCATTCGAGGTGAGTCTCCTCACTGTTTGTATGGGTCGAAGGCACCGATGCCAGCCCATTTGGTTTATGTATTATACGAAGACCCATGGGTTAGCCCTTGGCACACTGTATGAAAAGACCATAGTCTGAACTCTAGCAATTATTAGTTAAGTAATTATAGAATATATGCTAGTTGTCTTTGTGATGCTTGCGTCGAAGACCCGAAGGTGGCTCCTGGAACTTGTCTGTAAGATCTAGGGTTGTGGCCCTTGGCCTGGCAAGAAAGACTACAAGGTGGCTATTGGCATAATGGTAAAACTATGTGTGACACCTAGCACCTTTATTGATTATGATACATGAATGATATGTATAGCTCATAGTTATGTATGTCATGTATGGATCCTTTGATATGTATGGTATGTGGTATTTGGGGAACTCACTAAGATTTGTGCTCATGGTTTGTTGTTCTGTTTTAGGTATTCCATTTTTCAAATGAAAGAGCTCGGGACAATCACAGCGCATACACTCGTGTTTTCGCAATATGTGATCTTTAGGATTAGACTCTGATATTTATTTTATTTGACATATTTTTCAATGTCATGAACAAAGTATTATAGTGTTTTAATTATATTAAAAAAATGAATTTTTTACCTTGAATTTTTGGGTTGTTACAATAATCACCCTAAATAAATTTTTTTAGATAGCTAGGATCCATATTTGGCTTCATAATATGTAAAGGGATGTCGTAAACACACCATAAAGTTATTTAGGTAGGAAAAATTCTTTGCCAATTTCGATCACCAAGAAATTCCTAGATCTTTGAGATTCATTGACTATCAATGGCATGTTAATCTCAAATTATGTTCATCTCAAATTCAATGACAGGATCGCCACGGATCACTGATCAGATGGTGAATCAACCATACAAAAACACATGGTCCCCGACTCAAGTTACACTTGAGATTCGTAAGTTCCACATCGTTGAGAAGACTCAAGAAATACATACCCTGATAGTCCTTTGTAAACGTCTTTTGATCTTGATGGAGAAAGATTTCTAAGAGCCCAACATTGAGCTCATATTTCATAGTCCCACCCAAGGAACATATTACCAACATTCGACAATACTCGAATAGGCGAACCTTGAACGCGGAGCACAAAATGGATCTGCAGCGAGACACGCCATACTACTATGGGGATGTGTCGTGCCGATCAAGATTTTGTGGGGGTTTCAAGAACAGGAGAGTGCTTTTGATTTTCGGTTAGGATTTGCGAAAAAAATCATCATTAATTTTGGCCATAAACCCCTTTATTTATAGGGAAAGTCTAAATGCCCTTTTAGGTTGTGGGCAGCTTGGATGAGTAAAGAAAGATCATTTCAGATTAAGTCCTTAATCTCTGAACATAATTGTAGTAGGGCCTTCAATATAGGTTCAATGGTCACATATAGTTGGATTAGAAAACATTTAATAGAAACCATAATAGAATAATCAAAGAATTAGTTACAGGAAAATGGCAGTAGTAGTCCTTAGAGATTTTAATCTAAAAGTTAGTTTTGGTCAGTGTAGAAATGCCAAAAAATTTGCAATAGATGAGATAGAAAGGAGCTTGGTGGCACACTATGGAAATCTTAGGAGTTATGGTTTGGAGTTATTGAGGACTAATCCAGGTTCCACAGTGAAATTGGATGTGGATATCATGCCTGATTCTGCAGTCCATTTTTTTAAGATGTATATTTGCTTGAAGGCTGTGAAGGATGGTTGGATTGAGGGGTGTAGAAGAGTGATTGGTGTAGATGGATGTTTTTTAAAGGGACTTTGTAGAGGTGAGGTACTTTCAGCTGTTGGTAGGGATGCTAATAACCAAATGTATCCTCTAGCCTGGGCTGTTGTACCAGTCGAAAATAAGTCAAATTGGAAATGGTTTTTGGATCTACTACTTGAAGACATTGATATGGGATAAGGTAGAGGACTAACCATCATCTCTGACCAACACAAGGTACTCAACTATTTTTTAAATACACTATTTCTATTTTATTTTTAATATATAATGACATCAAAATGTTACTTAATAGGGACTGATTGAAGTAGTTAAGGAAAGAGTGTCAGAATGTGAGCATAGACAATGTGCTAGGCATGTTTATGCCAACTTCAATAAAAAATTCTCAGGAGCTGAATACAGAAAACTTTTCTGGTTTGTTGCCAAGGCCACAACAACCACAAAATTTGAAGATATCATGAAGGAGATCAAACTGATTGACAGTACTGCCTATGAACACATGATGGAAAAAAAACCAAACACATGGTCTAGGGCATTTTTTAGGGAAGATAGTGGTAGTGATGCCATTGAAAATGGTGTATCAGAGTCATTTAATGCAATTATTGTGGAAGCTAGAAAAAAAAACCAATAATAGCAATGTTGGAAGATATTAGAGTGTATGTCCTGGAAAGGATGTTTACTCAGAAAAGGAAGGGACTGAAGTGGAACTTGGAGATTTGTCCCTCAATTAGAAGGAAGATTGACGACATGAAGAAAATACAGAGGTATATATATATATATATATATATATATATATATATATATACTAACTTATATGTTACATTTCATAATAGGTTTTGGGGAGTAATTCCAAGTGGTTTTCATCAATATGAGAGTAGATGGTTGGATGTGGTGTATGAAGTTGACTTACATAAAAGAACCTGTGGATGTAGATCATGGCAGCAGACAGGTATACCATGTGTCCATGCTATTTCTGCAATCTTGTGCTTGAATAGGAATATAGAGGGGTATGTAGCAAATTGGTATACAACACAAATGTTTGGAAGCTGCTACATGTATAATATTAAGCCAATAAATGGACATGAAATGTGGCCAACAAATGATATGAATACCATCTTACCAGAAAAGCGTAGAAGAATGTCTGGCAGACCAAAGATAAACAGGAAGAAATGCATTTCAGAAAGAAGTGACAGACACACTGTTAGCAAAGTTGGGACCACTTCTAAATGTAGTTTATATTCCCAACAAGGTCATAACAAGAGGAAATGTCCTCTGAAACAGCTTAATGCAGTAGATGATTCAGATCTCTTTGATTACCATGAGCTATTTGAAGGTGAGGGACAGGGTCAAGGGCAAGGACAAGGAGAAGGACAGGGACAAAGCCATGGGGAAGTTGAGGATGTTGGAGTTGATTTAGAGGAGGAGGTTGGAGGTGATTCAGAGAAAGAAGTTGGAAGAGATTCAGAGGATGATTTAGAGGTGGAGGTTAAACAAGTGGTTGATGAAGAAGTGGTGAATCTTGGAAACCATCATTTGGTTGCTCCATCTTTGAAAAGGAGAAAGTGTGGTCCTTCTCAGAGGAACACAAAACTTAGGTTGAGGAGGAAAGTGGTGACCAAAGATGATATAGGGGGAAGTCTTGAAAATCCTCTCACACTCTAGGAGCAGTAATGGGGACGACTTTTGTGAAGGGCATCTTTTGTTAGCTTTTGCCTTTGTGATATTTTGTTAGCTTTAGTGCAGGAAATCTTTTGGTAGGGAATCTTTTGTTGGGCACAACTTTTGATGTCTTGTTTACATTTAAGTCAAAAACTGATGAGTGTGGTTTAGTGCAGGACATCTTTTGGTTAGGTGTAATGTGTCTTTTGATAACTTGTTTATATTTAATGTATGTGGTCCCACTTTGATAATGTATGTGGTTTGGTAATGCATGTGGTTAATATTTATGGACAAGGACAGGGACAAGGGCATTCCAATATGTGGTCTAAATTTTTTTCTCAATATATAAACCAAAAATCATTAATTCCATTTCAATAAACACAATGACTATTAATTAGGAATCATTAATTCCATTCATGTGTGAAGAATCAATATAAAGCAATATTCAATAATTCCATTTCATTTCAGGAATCACTTATTCCATTCCTGTGTAAATAATCAATATTAACCAGGAATCATTAATTCCATTTCATTAAACACAATGACAATTAATCAGGAATCATTAATTCCATTCATGTGTGAAGAATCAATATTAAGTAGTAATCAATAATTCCATTCCATTTCAGGAATCACTGATTCCATTCCAGTATGAGCAATCAATATTAAGCAGTAATCAATAATTAAGCAGTAATCAATAATTCCATTCCATTCCTTTATCAAAACTGAATTAATTTCCATAAAACATTGAATCAATTCCAATACAAGACTTTTAATTAACCAAACTTTCTAAATATATTACCAAAGTCATTACATTACAATTTTCATTTCATTTCAACATAACATACATAAAAAACATAACAAAGAACAACAACATACAACATTTAAGATTTCTATATTTCCTAGTTAATTTATCCAAATCTTTTCTGAAACTCATTGATTCTTTACCTGCCTTCACCTTATGTGTCCAAAAATTATTTTCCAATATTGATATCTTGACTTCAGTGTTGTCTTCTTTTATTAGTTCTTCATCTTGATCGACACATTCCCAGAAATCACATTTCTTCTTCTTCTTATCCTTCAATATACATAATAAAATTCACATAATAAATTAAGTATGAAGGAAAACTAGATGATAGATGTTAGAACCACTTACTAGTGAGTTACAACATACTTTGAACTTTCTACCCGGATTATTAGCCGTAGTTGAGGTCCAAACTTGCGAAGGCTTCTCACAGTGATAAGGGTGAGCATAATCAATTGTGCTCCTGCTCTTGGAAATGTTCGAATTTGACTTAGAATATTTTGATGAACTTGAAGATGCCATAGGAGCCAAAAGAGATGAAGATGAAGGATGAAGATGGAACCCTAATTTGATGGATGAAGGTTATTAAAGCACGTTCAATAGTTGACCTGAGGTAACCGGTTACCTGAGGTCACTCTAAAAGGTGATTTGTATTTTGTTGGTATTTTTTGTACAAAATTTTCATTTTAATTGTATTTTTCTCACTAAAAAAAAAAGAATAATGATGTTTTTTGAATGTTTTTGAAACATTATTATTTGGTTATCCACATACTCATGCAAATTTAAGTAATTTTTACAAGATGTTATAGTGGAATATAAATTAGAACATAAAGGTTTTTTTTTTCCTATTTAACTCGATAATGTTTCAAACAATACAAATGCCATCGAACGACTAAAAGTACGAGTAATTTTTTTTTTCAAATAACACTTTTTTCATACTCGTTGTGTCACACACATTAATAATCTAGCCGTGCAAGTTGGAATAAAAATTTGTGCGGAAATACAAGACAAATTTAAAGGTTTATTGGATAGATTTATGGTTCGAGCAACAAAAGAAAATCTAGTTATCTTTTTTTTTTTTTTTGCCACCAATGCAATGAAATATCATTAGGGACTAACTATGACAAAGTTAGCAGGTGAAATTCTACTTGGATTATGTTTAAAAGTATTTTTGGGACAAAAGCAGAATTTAAATGCTTTTAAAGAAATACTTGTAAATCCGTTATCATCCCCGAATCGGATTGACAATTACTAAAAGCATTAACAGGTTTTATACAAGTTTTTTTTTTTTTTTTTTTTTTTTTTTTTTTTTTTTTTTTTTTTATATAGGAAGCAACAACTTTATTACCGGGTGTTTACTACCTTAATATGTTGGTTTTGTTGGTGATTTTATATCACCAAATATATTTTAATGTAATGGATTTAACAAATGTTTCAAGAATAATGTTTTAGTTATAATACAAGTTAGGGGGTGTGGATTTACCAAGTGTTTCAAAAATAATGTTTTAGTGTAATGAATTTAACAACTTTATTACCTGGTGTTTCAAACTATTCTCATTTATCCATTGAGTGGATAAATCCGGGAAAATAACGACTCATTTGAAACACAGAAAACCGGGAAACGCTTCCTTCTTCATCTTCTTCTAAAATTGATTCTGATTTTGTGCCTAAAATCATAATTGTTGCATCAGGAATTATCCTAAGTTTGGATTTCGTGATACCCAAGACATATAGAATCGAAATATCAAACAATGAAAGTGATTACACGATTCCTGTTTTGTTATCAAGATTTCCATAACCCTATTTCGATATTTCCAACAGGTTTTAAATAAAATTTAGGTTATTTCAGAAAAGTTAGCGCAATATGATTTCTCACAAAATTTAGGTTATGTCACAATTATATATATATATATATATATATATATATATATATATATATATATATATATATATATATATATATATATATATATATATTTGACATTGTTACAATTATGAAACTCAAGTTTTCAAAATATTTTTCGCAAAATGCCTTTTGTTTTCGCTTGTGCCGTCACCATAAGTCCTATTAATGTAGGTGGTGTTGGAGCTTTAATGGGAAAAATTGCCTCAAACTTAGGACTAGTCAAATTCGAACCACATTTCATTTAAATGGAAAATTTTAAATTAAGTGAAACTTTTCAAAAAAATTTCCACCATTATACTATATGGTCAATCAAGAAATCCAATAGTTGATCATTTTAGGAGGGGATGACATCATATCTAGACTTGGGATACGAATATAAGACTATATAACACTTTGATGGAAGACACTACAAAAAAAACATCGAACTCCATCCCTTAGTAGGGAATTATGTAATTATATGGCATCAAAGTTTTAGCTCACATTGACGTTGAGAAATTTAAAAACCTTGACATGTTGGCTTGGTGGAGAGAAAATCATAAGTTTCCGATTCTAGCATTCATGGCTAGAGATATATTAACCATCCAGACTTCCACACTAACTTCTTCTCTTAGTGGTAGGGTCATATTGAAACAAATGACATGGTTCACTACCGTATCGATGCAAGTATGCATTTGCTTGAAGGACTACTTGGAAGGTGTTAAGATGATACTAAATTGTGTTTTGCTCAAGAACTGCTTTTACTAGCTATTGAAGACTACATTCATGTAGAAGAGATTGTACACCGCATAACATCTTCAATGGCCGAAGTAGATGAGGGTGAATTGGAAGAAGGATTGGACGACTTTTAGTTGATATTTCATGAAGACTATAATTCCTAATATTTTCAATTCGACGCTTATGTTTTTACGTAGTTCGTATGATTTTGAAGACAATAATTTCTATTATTTTTGTTTTCGAGGCATGTAATTCTTAGCTCAACCGGTTATACCTTCCAATGTAAAATACTACACAAAACCTGTCAGGTGATAACCAAAACCGTTCATAAAAAAACCGGATTGTTCTTTTATAAAACCGATTTCGGTTAAAACCGACTTTTATGCACATCTAGGTTTAGGTCCAGCCATACCTCTATTGAATATTGATATTATAATACCGAGACATCAAGAGGCTTAACAATGCAAATTTGCAATCACCAAGTAGATGTCGTTGTCATAAACCAAAACAAAACTGGGAAATAGGTTATCATTTTGGGCCGTTTAATATGAAAAGGTAATGGGCTTTCGGCTAGATTAATAATGTGTGTCCCAAACCCGCCTATCCAAATATTAGAGCTTCTAAGTAGAAAAAAAATTTACAAGGATTTTTGATGTTACATCATTAAATGAAGAAACTTAAATTTCTAGATTTAAAAAAAATAAAAAAAAAAGCTAATTTGCATGTTCTTTTAAAATAAAAATCAATGAAAATAAGATTAATATTAAATAGTGAAAAATTGTGTAATTTGTAATTGATTTTCCCATGCTAGTTTCTTGCTAGTGTAGTTTTATAACATCTTTCCTTTATTAGAAAAAGTATTAAATAGTAAAATTCTATGAAGACGAGTTTAATATTAGTATAATAGTTAAAATTTCGCAGGGTAGATCTTGTAATGTACATACCAAAAAAATAAAAAAAACAAATTAAAATAAAAAAAGTTATTACGATATCTTTGTTTAAGAAAAAAAAAAACTTTAACATTTATTTTTATCGTGGTCACGCACCATATAAAGATAGGGCATCCCATAGGGGGAGGTCTCAAGTTTAAACGGCCCAAAAGGATAACCTCGAAATATCTGAGAATTGTATTGAGTCGTTGGAAACCAATTTTAGCTTGACAATAATTCAATAAGCTCCCTACTAAGCTCCTATTATAGTCCCAAAGTAACAACATATAAATACTTACATTAAACCTCATAAAACATCATAAAAACTCGTTAAGGTCATATTATGTATTTCGTGATACATAAAATTCAATTTTAGAATTTTAGTTATAAAATTCAATTTTGAGAATTCTAATTAAAAAATTAAATTTGATATGTTTTATTAGTTTTGTTCTATGAGTATGTGACTTTGTGAAAAAGGATTCAAAAGATGGGAGGCATCAAATGTAATTGTACGGACTTAAGAATTATTATAAGTCGTCACGTGAGTATGACACACAAACCCAACCTTAAATATTAATAGTAAACTTCTTATTTACAACCTTATCTTTAATTATTTCTTTTAAACAGAAATTTAATTGTATTTTCGAAAATTATGATAAATCATTCTTATCTTAATTAAATTGTTATTTGTTTGTGTCGAATTATATTATAGAAATTCTCGCTCAAAGTTAAAAATTCAGATAATAATAAACTTTTTCCAAATATCAAAAAGCAGGCCTTTTCGTTTTGGTTTTCATAACTAAATACAATTTATTATAATATAAATAAGAAATTTTGGCTTTTAATGTGTATTATTCATAATCATTTATTATCTTTTACTACTCCAACGGATGCTAATAACATCTATTAGGCTAAAGGGAGTCCAGCAAAGAAGAAAGGGGGAAGAAAGGAAGATAAAGAAGAAGAGGGAGAGCGGGTTGTAGAGAGAAAGAAGAGAGGGAGACTTCAATTGTGAGAGGAGAGAATTTGTTCATACCTGCTGAGTTAGGCCAACAAACTTTGCACGCCGAATTTGTGGCGCGGTGTTTGCGGAGTACAGGTCGGATTTGCAGAGCCCTAACTGAAGTCACTCTGTGTATCCTAATGATTTATCAAAAGTCTTTCAACCCAACGATTAGGCCTGACAATCGTGTCCTGCTCGAGTTGACGTGTCGCGGATTGCTGGGTCAAAATATGTCAACCCAAACATGACTCATTTAAATATACAGGTCACAGGTTTGCGGGTCACGGGTTAACGGGTTTGGAACATAAACTCATTTATGACCACGCCAACCCATTTATTTATACGGGATAACAAGTTAGCGGGTTCGTGGGTCAAATTCCATAATTAAAATTGACAATTAAACATGAATAAATTATTGATGGTTGATGCAAACATATCCAAATTTTAGACACTTAACTACTTAAGTATTAACTATCCAAATGAGAATTAAAAACATTTATAAAAAGATATTCAAACTAAATATTAATACAAACATAGATAATACTTATTATATAATATTTATTAAATATTGATACTTGATACAAAAATTAATTTGAAAATAAAAAATATATTTTTTTATTAAAAATATAAACGGGTTGACAGCTCAACCCGCTTATTTTTTGAGAAACTCATATATGACTCGTTTAATAAACGGGTTTACGGGTTGGTGAATTGGTGGGTTGAAAAACTCAACACAAACTCATTAATTTCGTGTCGTGTCGTAGATCGTCTCAAAATTGTCAGCCCAACCAACGATATCAGATGTTATTATTCACTGACATTGTTTAAATCCACTTTGAGACATAGCTGAATGAATAAATAGTTTTAAAATGTTTTAGAATTGCCGAAAGCCCGTTACAATTTATATGGTTTATTTGGAAAACTCTCATGTTGGAAAAATTGCTAACTTAAAGTTTTTTATTCAGAAATATCCAACAAAGGTAATAAAAGAACTAAGTTTTTTTTTTTAAAGTTAAAAACGAAAAACTCAAACTTAAAACGTTAAAAAATAAAAAGTTATCAAATTATAATTCTTAGTTAAAAGTTAAAAATTCAGATTAAATTTTTATTAATCTTTAATAAAGAGTTTGTAACATTTTAAGTAATAACCAAAAAAAAAAAAAAAAAAAAAACCGTTCCCAAAAAAAATGAATAAGAACGTGGGTTAATTTACAAGAGAAACCATATATATATATATATATATATATATATATATATATATATATATATATATATATATATATATATATATATATATATATATAGTTTGACCAGTCAAAATATACTCATGTAATGTTGTATTTAAAATTCCAAGAAATTTTAAAAAGTATCAATGGTACAATTATATATATATATATATATATATATATATATATATATATATATATATATATATATATATATATATATATAGGGTTAATAATGTGAGACGACTTAATTTTGTGAGATCGTGAGATGCAATCTTATTCATTCATTGGGTAGAAAAAACAAAAGAAAAATTTAAATGCAAAATAATTTAAAATTTTTGAAAAAAAAATTCAAATATTATTTTCAGAATATATATTTTTCAGAAAATAAATAAAATAAAATAAAATAAAAAATAAAAACTAATTCGTTTTTTAAATATTCTACTACAATAATAGAATATTCTACATATATGAGAATTCTAGTATAATATTCTACATTATAAAAATCATATTAGAATATTTACAATACAATATTCTATTAGAATATTTCACGTATTTTTCAAAAAAATGGTAATTTTTTTTTATTTTCTTTTTATTTATTTTTATTTTTTTAGGTAACTAATGTTCCGAAAATAATAATTAAAAAAATAATTTTTTCATTTTTCCTTTTATTTTGCATTTTAAAATTATTTTTAGATTTGGTCTCACGGTCTTACAAAATTAGCATGGTCTCAAATTAACTTGAACCTATGTGTATGTATGTGTGTATATATATATATATATATATATATATATATATATATATATATATATATATATATATATATGTATAGAGAGAGAGAGAGAGAGAGAATGAGAGGGAGAGGTAACTTTAATTGAGAAAATAAAAAAAAAGTTGATAATGGGGGAATCATTCTCAGTCACTCATTTATTTTTTCCGCAAAAGCCTCTGTCGTACCAGCGGAAATAAGAAATGAATAGATATGTGTTTTCAAGAAAACATTTTTCCTTAAACTATGCTAATCATTACCTTAATATATGCAAAAACATAGTTTTTTTTTTATTTTTTTTAATTCTTAAGAAACTATTTTTATGTTGGCCTACCGCACAAAGTAGGACTAACTCAACCCAAACCAAACACAATATGTCGACATATAAACGAGCAAGATCAAGTAGGCACATAATACAGACAAATAACAATCATACAACTCACTGCCACCTACTGGTCCTCTCACAACATACAACCCTGATACCAATTAACCTACATACAATGCGTAACCATAAGTAACCAAATGTGAGATAGCTACTCGAACAAATGGTCCTACTCTAGAGCCACAACCAAACATGGAACATGCAAGAGAGCCTAGACTAAGAGTTCTCAGGCTATCCTACATGACCACAGACAATCCCTAAGGGCACTCCATAGAGGATAACCAACAAGCACATATACATATAATCCTATAGATTATTACAACAAAGCAACATACTCAATACCAAGTGACAAATCTAATAGATCACTACAACATAACAACATACTCGATACCATAACAAAAATCTAACAGATCACTACAGCATAGCAGCACTCTCGAGCAATGAAGGAATCTAACAACTTCAGCTCAGTTCTAGTCACCTAGAGGAAAATACTTGATTCAACACCCGACCACATGTCATAGTCACTTGCAACAGTTACTACCTCATATGAAATCATGATTAGAGTTAAGTAAGAACACTTAACCCATTAATGCCTTAATCACCTAAGGGTAGGACTAATTAAGGTTGACTTAGTCATTCTCGGGTGTAATAATGATCCATTCAATAGCCCAAATATGCACCCAATCATTGTCCAAAATAGTTCTTCTCGATTCTGGGGTTTTTCACATAAAATGATAATTAGGGTTAGTATTCCACATTTATCCCCTTAAAGACTTTATCCATCAATTGCAATATTGCATTAATTTAATTGTAGGTGATTATTAATTATTATTTTTAAGTTTAATTAATATTTTTAATACGAGTCCCATCCAACTCCAAAATTAGGGTTTCTTAATATTAGGGTTTTCTAAAACCTAATTAGGGTTTCCAACTCCAAAATTTAGATGATTAGCTAATTAAATAAATATATATTAATGAATTAGACACCACACACTACCACCTCGGGCAGTGGTGATCGTCAGCGGTCTACGGCGGCAGAAGGTGGCAGCTATCACCTCATGGTGGTGGTGATGGGTTTTCTTTGATTTTTTCTGACCACGAACTTTCATACAACATATCATCATTGAAAACAAACACATACACCAATATACACATACAAACACCTACACATGGTAGCTGGTGGTGGCTTAAAAGCTTTAAGGGCGACAGCCACCATGGTTGGCTGCCATGGTGGTCCTCCTCATGAATCTAGCCAACAAAACTCCCATACACATGCATCCATCACGTTACAGCAGTAACACACACACCCACTTTGCGAAACATGAACAGAACCACCCTTTCATGGTGGCATGCGGCGGACGGAGTATTTGGCAGCAATACACGACAACCGCTCAAAGCAGCGGCGGGGACAATGTCGTGATAACAGAAAGAGATAGAGAAGGGAAAAGGCGGACGAACCCTACCGGAAACAGCAGCAACGACAACCACAGATGTTTTTCTTCCGATCGTCCACTTCCATGACGTCCAATAGCAACCTTCGTCTTCAACGGCGGCGGCACAACGACGGTGCAGCTCGGTAGTACAAGTGTTGGATAAGGTGTCTAAGTCCATAACTATATTTTGTATGTACTTGACCCGACCCGACATGTTCCATTTGGGTTGCACTTCACTGAAACAATTTATATGGATAGTCTTTTGAGAATAGTATATTTATGGTTTATTAATATACTATAACTTATAATATATTAATATGAAATCATAATATTTAATTAGTATTGATCAAGATTTAATTTGGAATTAATTTACTGATCAAAAGGAAACTAATTAAATATGGACTCTTATACACACACACACACACACACACACACATATATATATATATATATATATATATATATATATATATATATATATAATGGGCCAATGTTCATTTAGGATGGGCTAAGCTTGCATGAATAGTTCATGGATCTTTTAACCCATGGATCCTATGCAAATGAAAGGTCATGGGTATTAGGGTTTACGTGGATGTAACTGTAATCCACCATACTATATAAAGAGGTATTTGGCACATGAAATGGCACTAGTGTGTGTCATAGAGAAGGTGGGTCGATTTCTAGAGTGCATTACTATTCTCTCAAGTTTTTCCAAGTTGTGTGGTGATTTGTGATTCCACTTGAGGCATCCACATTATTGGTGCTAGGCTCTTACAGCTCCAAGCAATCAACCATAAGAAAAGGTAAGTCATTCTACTAGTTTTTATATTACAAGTACCCCATGATATGCTAGTTAGGATCAGAACCTTGGAAAAACCAAATTTACATGTATAATAGAGAAAACATAGATCCAAAGTTTCTAGGGTTGCATGTACACCATAGGAGTGTTAGAATGCTCAAAATCCATCAGTGGTATCAGAGCCTAGGCTTGTTTTCATTATACTTGATGCAAATTGATGGAAAAAGTGGAAATTTTGCTCACTATTCAGTGAACTCGTTGAGTCCATGTACAAACTCGTCCTAGTTGTCGAGTAGGTTCATACACTCGACGAGTAGAAGTCCCAGAGTGCAGAATTTCGAGTTTTTATGCTGGAATTGGACTAGAATCATAACCCTAAACTGTTTTGGACTTGTAAAATCTGTTTTTGATGTGGTAATGATTATGCTAATCCATTTTCAAACGTTCTTATCAAAGTTTCAAGTTTTATATATTTTTATATGATTATTGAAAATTGTTGATATGAATGTTCATGCTTATGAGTTTTGGTAGATCATAGGAATTATTTGCAAATTTTTTGTTAGTGTAATTTTTGATCTAAATGCCAACTAATGGACTCCATAACTTGTCCTCAAGTTATGGAATTCTAAAAGTCTTTTCTTTAAAACCATTAAAACTCATAAGTTATAGAAATGAAAAGTTTTGAATAGTTTCAAAATTTGCCCTCAAGTTTTGGAATTTGTAAAGTCACACACACATTAATACTTTAATTCCAAACGCTAGAGTTTTAAAAGTTAAAATTCAACCCTTATACTTTATAGTATTATAAGTTAATATATATATATGTAAGATCAAGTAAGTTTTACCGTTAGTTCACGAAGTCGGTCTATAGGGGGGGGGGGGATAAGGTTGTTGCCTATAAAATGGCAGCTTAATGGGTACCCACTCTCACCTACCGCTTCATTGACTGGTGGAGGGTCGTTAGTCAAACGGGTAGGATATGACTATAATTCTCATTAAGTATAATGATAATGATAAAGTAACTAAATCTTTTATAAAATCCCAATCTTAGTTACTTTAAGAAAATGTGAATTTGGTGCTAACCCATGAAATTACACTTTGTACCTTACTAGGTCTTTAGTGGAGTGTGTATGGTTAATCGGCACACTAACATGGACTACTAAGAGTAGCAAAGGGTAACCTAATGTTTATCATAGATTAATGGAGCACATGTGGTTAACCGACACATCAATTAGGTGATAACGTTAGGGGTACCAAGTTAATTTGCATTGTTATTCACACCTTGTTTGTGATCCTCGGCATCCCAGTCATAAATTTGAGAGGGCACAATCGAGATTTAAACATGCCATTGAAAATTTCAATGAATCTCAAAAGAATCTAGGAGTTTCAGTCCAATTAAAACCTAATAATTTATTTCGTTTTTCATGGTGGAATTGGTGAATCATCATTCGCCTACCTTCAAATATTTTATAGTTTAGATTACGACATCCCTCTTCCAAGTTATAAAGTATTGTGTTGGGTCCTAGCCTTAATATTACATTTGGGTGTCTTATTAAGGACTCTTTATCTAATATAAACTTGTCTTTCTTCTTTTCAGATGTCTGCGAACAATGCTTCTGGCTCAAACCCTATCGGCTCCTTTTCTCTCATGAATCTTTGTGGGAGAGTGATATTTGATGGTTCCAACTTTAATGATTGGACCAGGAACATCAGGATGGTCACACGTTACGAAGACAAGGAATATGTCCTCGACAAAGAGTTGAAGGAATTGATGAGTCTGCTGCTACTCCACAGGAGATCGCTAACTTTAGGACTCATGAGAGAGATGCCACCAAGGTGGCATGTATCATGTTGGCCACAATGACAGCTGAACTCCAAAAGTCCTATGAGGACTTTTACCCTTTTGAGATGCACATGGACCTGATGGATAGATACCTTCAAAGTGCTCATCAAGAGCGGTATGAAATCATCTCTACCATGATAGCAACCTGAATGAAGGATGGTGAATCCATCACGGGCCACATGCAGAAAATGTAAAGGTTTGTGGATTGTTTTCTGAAGTTGAATGTGAACTTCCCTGAGGAGTTGGCTATTGACATCATACTGCATTCCTTACCTACTTGTAATGATCAGTTCCGAATGACCTATAATATGAACAAGGAGGAGGTCACACTCAACAAGCTTCAAGGACTTTTAAAGACCGTCGAAAGTGGTATCAAAGGTAAGTAGGTTGTTACCACTCCTATTCCTAACATCGCACCTTTTCTGGAAATCGGGCAAGGTAAAGGGAAAAAGAGGAAGACCTCTTCGAAGGGTACTAAGAGATAGTCTCTTGATTCCTCCTCTTTGAGTAGAACCAAATGTTGTTCTACTACTCCCTCTTCCAACCCAAAAGAGGTTGAATGCTTCTATTGTCCTGATAAGGGGCACTAGAAAGAAAACTGCCCCAAGTACCTCCAATATGTTAAGGATGGGAAGGTTTGTTGGGTTATGAGCATTCTAACACTCCTAAGTGTACATGCAACCCTAAATACCTTGGATCTATGTTTTCTCTATTATACATGCAAATATGAATATCCAAGGTATTATCCTAAACTAGCATACACAACAATCAATATAACAAGATAGAATACATACCTCTTTGATGGAGCTTGTCTTCATGAAGCTTGAGTGCCTAGTGCCCCAAGTGTGACACCTCAAATGGTTCACAATCATCAAAACACTTAGAATAACTTAGAGAGAATTCTACACTTCATGAAATCGGCTAGCCCTTTGTTACTCTCACTAGTGGCCGTTTTTCCTCAAGAATAAGATGCTTATATAGTTATACAATTAGGGTAAACCCTAATTGTCATGACTTTCCATTTCCTTGGATCCATGGGTTCAAATACACCATGGAGCATCCATGGAGCATCATATGGGTTTTGGCCCAACTAGATAATCCATGGAGCATTAGCCCACTATACAAGTATGGATGATTTACACAATCAACCCATATATTTAATTAGTCTTCTTTTGATCACTCAATTAATGCTAGATTAATTCTTGATCAATACTAATTAAATAATCTCATTATTCTTATTATTAATATACTAGAACTTATAATATATTAATAACCATAAGTGTCTTATTTCTCTCATTTAGTCTATCCAAGTGCATGATGGTATGCAACCCAAATGGACCATGCCGGGTCGGGTCAAGTCTTACCAATTATAGTTATGGACTTAGACATTAATCCAACAGTCTCCCACTTGGATAAGTCTAAAACTATTATTGCGTATGACTTCAGGAACCAACTAGCAATCGTAGCTCTCAAAAGCTTCTGTCGAACTCTGACCTTGTAGATGAACTCTGATCTTGTCAATGACTTGTCCATTAGATAAGGGATCATATATTCCTCCATTCTAGATATCATATGGACTGAGACATGGATTATAATCATTCTCTCTGTCCATTTGTTGTTTCCCGATTTCCGATTTATGACGACTGACTAATTGAACAAATCAAATCAGTCCTGGCCCGGCCGAGCACTTCCATTTGTCATCATCAAATCATCGAGGGGCCCACAGATATCGCTTTTATCCCGAAGGTAAAAGGAATGGATAAACTTCGACTCATATGGCTTGTTCTACTACTTGTTGAATCATACACAAAGACACGTTTAATAACATCGAGTTACCAATGCATTTTCGTGCAATCAATGTACAACCAACTCATAGTAACAACTCATATCTCTAGGTTTGAAGAATATAAGATTTTATCGTCTCATGATCACTCGTGATAAAATCCATGAAGTGATTCCAATGAGCGCGGGTTGAATCCAATACTCAGAACTTATGAGCACTCATGAGTGTTGTAGCCATTTGTCCAACACCTTAGACCTCTACAAGCCAACCCATGACAGTCTTAATTCATATCCACTTCCAACATATGACCGACTGTGGATGGTTTGAATAACTTAGTCATTCCGGAAGAATAACCTAGTTTATTCGGGAAGTCAAAACATGCAAAATGAAACACAATAATAATTGAATCCAATATGGTCTCAGAACTTATGAATATAAATAAAACACTTTTTATTTATCACCATATGATTACACATTATTCATTGTATACTGTTTCAGCTATCAACATTATTCTTGAATTTAAAACAATAGTTGTCCCATGCTCCAAGCATGTACACTATGTTTTTCTAAACACTAGTCAAGCCATACACCAAGTATGCATACTATGTTTGTCTATGATCTTTACTTTGTGAACTAGATCAATTGAACATAACTTCAATGATTCTCTTTTCACACTCTCAAATCCTTACTGTAAATACAAGAATTCCAAATTCATGTCATTTACTGAAATCTGTTAGATTCTAAACTTATATGCATTGATCCTCTTGTAATGATTATGCACAAAGTCAGAAAGACTTGGCAACAATCATTACAGAGTATTCCAAAGGAGATCAATTCCTTGGAAACATCCTTCTTGCATTAAGTTTCCTTAATCTTACACAGATTGAAAATTCTGACTTTGAAACATTTCCAGATTCATTTTGACTATCACTTCTGAACAAGAGTTGCCTCCTTACAGATTATGTCAATATGGCCCTTCCAGAATTATCACTACACTTCCAACTGTCCTTGAGCAACCAATCTTTGGTAAACCTTAGATTGTCCTCGACAATTGTTTAATCCTTTTAGTCAAATCCAGTTCTAAACCTTTTCCCTTCTTAATGCCCCAGGCATTTGGAAACTTTTAGAACGGATAACTATAGCACATGTAATCGATCCTATATCTGAAGCATATGGGACACGATTCATGATGTCTCACATGTAATCGATCCTATATCTGAAGCATATGGGACACAATTCATGATGTCTCACATAAAGACTAAACCAGTCTTTTGCTATAACATTTCCATTTCTATTTGCCAAGTTCTCATAATTCAGATTATGAAAAGGGATGCCGTAATCATAATCGAATTTAAGAACGCAAATAATGGACCCATATACATAATTTCCTTATGTTGAGCCATTCCAACATGAAATTCATATATATCCTTGACTAAATGATTAAAACCTCACAATCTAAGCTTATAGATTTGAGATGAAGTATAATTTCCTCTCCCTTAATTATAGCAAAACAACTTTTTCCCAATTGAAACCTTTTGTTTTCTATAATTAACATTGCTAACTTGCAATCTTTATCATAATTATCATGCTCCCACTAACATGATGATTATTAGCATAACACTTGTGCTTCCACTAGCTTTGACATGTACTCAGAAATCAGCTGGACTTCTAGAAATCAATACTTTATTGACTTTCTTACCAAAGTTCAGATTTCTGATACTGGATTTTTTTGATAAAACTTTATCAAAATCATACACCTTCCCTTAGATAGCACACTTGTGTGTCTAAACAATTATGAAGAGGGATGCTGTAATCATAATGGTTAGACCTTTTTGCCACTTCTCACAAGTCCAGGTTAGTGTGCCGGTAAACCACACACGCTCCACTAACAACTTTGAGAATGCAAATATCACAATTGCTATCTAACTAAAATCTACTTAGTGAAATTGTTTCCTCACCATCATTTTCATGAATCGGAGAGAAACCTTATGACACTTAGATTTAATGGTGTATGTGTTCTTATCCATGTGAATTGTCAAAACCATAGTCACAAGACAAGGATAATGACAAATCCAAACTCATATTGACCGAACTCAATCTTAACTTCTTGCCACCTGGCAGCTCAAGGGCCTACCATTGCTTCCAAGTTGTTGTGCAACACATTGAGAACTCTAAGAACTCATATGCAAAGCCAACTTTAACTAGAATGGGCACAGAATATGTCAACACGATAGGTTATAAACCTCAAGTGGTGTGCTAGTGAAGAACTTCAGGTTTTATTCTTGATTAGTTCTTGAGACTTTCAAGACCTTTTAAGACTCCCACTGTCCTCTTGACATACAACACTCTCTTGTCAAATATTCAAGGGATAGTGTGGATTATTTATCAAGACAAACGCTTCACACAATTGGCCTGAGTTGGTCTTTGTTTTATCCAAAACATCACAACTTACCAATTTCAAATGTACAAGAGTAGAAAACTTTTACTCTTACATTTGACAAGTGTTTTAAACCTTCTTTGAGACATGTCACTCAAGTCACAATCTTGGAGTATGACTCTAAGACTTGTATTGGAACGAAGTATGACTCATCTTCTTGATTTAACCATTTCAACATTTCAAGATCCCTTCTTCTTAGTCATAAGAATGCACTAAGACTTCCTTAGAGAACTAATTTTGATATGATTTCTTAATCATTAAGATGATCACAAAACTGATACTAAAGTACTCTCCCATCTTTTCAGATTTGAGAAACTTTTATCCTTCTGCCTAATTTGATTCTTCTTATCCGCTCTGCCATGCATTGAAACCTTTTCCAATGTCTCAGAGTTACACTTAAGCTTATAAGTATAATCATATTTACTGAGCTTTAGTAAACTATGACGAATAGTCTTATCAATCTTTTGTGATGGACTTGACCAGTGCACAAGAATGTGTACTCGATTCCTTAGTCCATTACTTTACTCACACATCCATGTGAATAAGTAATTAGTCTTAATTTTTCCAATACTTGAAAGTTCTCATTCATCATGTTATACAACTTGCATGATTCCAAGTTCCGGTCCAATTGAAACTTAGGTGATGAGAATCTTTCCTTATTTGGTAAATCTAGACATTACCACAAATGAAAGAATCAATTACATATTTCCACTCTTGCTATTAATGGAATCATATAAGCAACAATTTTTCCTCAAATGCCATTGTAAGGATATTTTAAAATAACTAAAATCAAAATTTTCTTTTATTTTAAAACTATGCGGAAAAACTTATCCTTACAATCCATATGAAAACTTGTTGTTATCTATTCCTAAGCAATACCTCATAACTCCTAAGAAGTAGCTCAAGAATCCGATCTTCAAACTACGCGATAGAAATCCATCTACGCGATCAGATTCAGCATATTCTTTCCTTAAGTTTCTTCACTTTTCTTTGATTCTTAAAACATTACCATGTGACACAGTCACATCATGTATCAGGAATCTCAGAATAGAAACTTAACAGAGTTAGATAGTGGACTTTACCTGAAATAGAGTCAAACTTATTGACTTTAACATCCTTAGGTAAATTTGGCAGCTTCACAACTAATGACCCTTTCTTGGGCAATATAAACATATGGACCCTTTGATAATGGTACACGGGACTATCACAGACTTAGCTTTTCTCTTTACCATTTGTTCAACCGAGTTGACTATGGCCGATCCCTTTCCATTGGGAAGAGAATGCTTTTCTGGATTTCCTGTGTCACTATTGTCAATGTCCATCAAGTTTTTGAGGAAGTTGATCTTAACAAATAAATAAGATCATTAAGGGTCTTGTCATAGTCTGTTTCATAGGTGTTCCAAAAAGAACTCACTATGTGACTTAGAAAGTAGTTGAACCACCATCTTTCTCAAGACTTTGACACCCAACTCTCCCGGCTTGTCAATATGTGACTACATCTCCAAGATGTGATCACACCTAGACCTTGCCTTGCCAATAGGGCTTGAGTGACCTTAAACTTTTCAAGAATTTGTGGGGTAGGGAGAATAATTGGAGGAGGTGAAAGAAGTATGATTTCCATGGAATATCATCTTCATTTAGGAAAGCTTGTTTCAAGAGATTTGGGAAGATCATAAATGTCTAAAACAGACATGTTTTGGGAGATATTCAAGATAGTTGATCTTAAAGTCCTTAATATGACACCCAATATGAAATATTAAGGCTAGGACCCAACAAACTATTTTATAACTTAGAAGAGGTATGTCGTAATCCAAGCTATAAAACAATTTGAAGGTAGGTGAATGACGATTCACCAATTTCCACCAAGATAAACGAAATGTATTATTAGGTTTTAATTGGTTTTGGAAACTCCTAGATCTTTTGAGATTCATTGAACTGTTCAATGGCATGTTTCAATCTCGAGTGTGCCCTTCAGGTTTTTGTGACTGGGATGCCGAGGATCACAAAACAAGGTGTGAAGTAACCATGCAAATTACTTGGTACCCTTAATAAATTACCCCTCAATCGATGTGCCGGTTAACCACACACGCTCCATCGATACTATGATAAATATTAAGTCACCCTTTACCTACCTTGTTAAGTCCAAGTTAGTGTGCCGGTTGACCACACACGCTCCACTAACGACTTAGACAAAGTGTAAAGTGTAATTTCATGGATTAGCACCTTATTCACATTTTCCTAAGTAACTAAGATTGGGAATTATTAAGAGTTTAGTTACTTAGTATTTATCATTAATACTTTTAATGAAGGGAGAATTATAGTCCTGTCAAACCCGTTCGGCTAACGACCCTCCACCAGTCAAGCAAGCGGTGGGTGAGAGTGGACACCCATTAAGTTGCCATTTTATAGGCAACAACCTTATACCCACCTTATAGACCGGCTTCGTGAATGAGGCGTACTAGCGATAAGACTGACTTTACTCTCATACATATATATATATTATTAACTTATAATATTATAAAGTATAAGGGTTGAATTTTAACTTTTAAAATTCTAAGGGCTAACTTGGAATTAAAGTATTCATAAGAGAAAACTTTACAAATTCCAAAACTTGAGGGCAAGTTTTGAAACTATTCAAAACTAATTAATTCCATAACTTATGTGTTTAAAGTAGTTTTAATCCAAAAACTCTTCAAGTTCCATAACTTATGGAAGACTTTAAACTAATAAAAGAATTAATTTTTTCCTTATTTTTTTTTATAACTTATGGAATTAATTAAGGTTACATTATTTTTTTTTATTTTATTTAATGAAGAGATTCTTGGTCCTCCATAACTTTAGGACAAATTATGGAGTCATAACTCCAATTAATTAGAAATAGACTCTTCATTTTTGTAACCTTTGCCAACTTTTATGAGTTTTATGAAACTTAAATGTGACTTTTCATATAACTTGAGGACAAGTTACAAAAACACATTTTAGAATCAACTCTTAGATTAATTTGGATTGAAAACAACTTTTTCACTCAACTTTTCTATTAATCTAAGCAACTCATAAGAACAAGATAATTCAAATCAAACTTTTCATGTAATTAGTCCAACCTTTAAACTAATACAAAACATGAATCTATTGACAATTATCTTTGAAAATGGATTAGCATGAACATTACCACATTAAAAAACAAATTTATAAGTTTAAAAACAACTTAGGGTAATGTTCCTAGTCCATTTCTAGCCAAAAACCTCGAAAATATGCTGTCTGGGGTCCAACTCGTCGAGTGCATGAACATAACTCGGCGAGTTGGATGCATTTTGCCTTGGACTCGTCGAGTCCCTTCATGGACTCGGCGAGTCTGCTGGGTAGACAACAACAAAACTCGATTTTTCAGCTCCATTTGCAAGTATAACAAGAAAACAAGCCTAGTCTCTGATACCACTGTTGGGTTATGAGCATTCTAACACTCCTAAGTGTACATGCAACCCTAAATACCTTGGATCTATGTTTTCTCTATTATACATGCAAATATGAATATCCAAGGTATTATCCTAAACTAGCATACACAATAATCAATATAACAAGATAGAATACATACCTCTTTGATGGAGCTTGTCTTCATGAAGCTTGAGTGCCTAGTGCCCCAAGTGTGACACCTCAAATGGTTCACAATCATCAAAACACTTAGAATAACTTAGAGAGAATTCTACACTTCATGAAATCGGCTAGCCCTTTGTTACTCTCACTAGTGGCCGTTTTTCCTCAAGAATAAGATGCTTATATAGTTATACAATTAGGGTAAACCCTAATTGTCATGACTTTCCATTTCCTTGGATCCATGGGTTCAAATACACCATGGAGCATCCATGGAGCATCATATGGGTTTTGGCCCAACTAGATAATCCATGGAGCATTAGCCCACTATACAAGTATGGATGATTTACACAATCAACCCATATATTTAATTAGTCTTCTTTTGATCACTCAATTAATGCTAGATTAATTCTTGATCAATACTAATTAAATAATCTCATTATTCTTATTATTAATATACTAGAACTTATAATATATTAATAACCATAAGTGTCTTATTTCTCTCATTTAGTCTATCAAAGTGCATGATGGTATGCAACCCAAATGGACCATGCCGGGTCGGGTCAAGTCTTACCAATTATAGTTATGGACTTAGACATTAATCCAACAAGGTTAAACCTACCCATGCATGTATTTATACTATATTGTCTAATAACTCACCACATACTAATTCTTGGGTCCTTGATAAAGGTTGTGGTATTCACATATGTTTTAATTTGCAGGGCCTAAGTAGAAGTGAGCATGTGGAGCACAGGAAGATCAACTTGATAATGGGGAATAGGAGAGCTTCACATGTCACCAATATTGGAGTTTATTCTTTATTGCTGAGTATTGGGTTAAGTTTAGATTTGAATAAATGCTGATACTCGTCTGAAATGGAAAGAAATATTATTTCTTTTCACGGTTTGTACAAACAATGATTTACTTTTTGATTTGATAATGAATGTGGTAATATTAATGTTTTTTATAATAATGTTCTTTATTTTAAAGCAATACCTTGTGATGGTGTATATAAAACTGTGTTGTTTATAGACAACATAGGAAATAATGTGTTGCATATTGATTCTTCCACTAGTTTGGACAAAACATCCTTGTGGCATTGTTGTCTTTAACATGTTAACAAGAAGCGCATAGGCCAACTCCAAAAGGCTGTAGTCTTGGAATCATTTGACTTAAAGTCAGATGATAGTTGCGAGTCTTGTTTGCTTGGAAAAATAACAAAGTCACCCTTCATTGGTACTTATGCTAGGTGTGAAGGTTTGTTGGACCTCATACACACAAATATGTGTGGACCGTTCAGAACCGCCACAAGGGATGTTAACCGCTTCTATGTGACTTTTACTGATGATTACAATAGATATGGTTATGTGTAATTAATCAAGCATAAGTCAAAAACCTTTGAGAAATTTAAAGATTTTAAACAAGATGTGGAGAATCAGCTGGGCAGGAACATTAAGATGCTTCGATCTGATCGAGGTGAAGAGTATCTTAGTACAGAGTTCCTTGACTATCTTAAGGAATGTGGAATCGTTTCGCAATTGACACCTCATAGAACAGCACAGATTAATGGTGTGGCTGAGAGGCGCAATCGAACCTTGTTGGACATGGTTCGTTCCATGATGAGTCGGACTTCGTTACCAATCTCATTTAAGGGGTATGCCTTAGAGACTGCAGCCCATATCCTTAATCTAGTCCCAACTAAAAAGGTTACCAAAACAACTCACGAGATGTGGACTGGGAAAACACCCACTTTAGACCACATCAAGATTTGGGGTTGCGAGGCTTTCGTGAGGCGCGAGACTCACGATAAGCTCAAACTTCAAAGTGAGCAGTGTATTTTCATCAGCTACCCACAGAAATCCTTTGGTTACCTCTTCTATAGACCCAATGAAAATGTGGTCTTTGTGGCAAGGAGAGGAGTCTTTAGTGAGAGAGAATTTATAAGCCAAGGAAATATTGGGAGGAAAATTGACCTTGAAGAGATTCAGGAGTCAACCGGTGAAGGAACCTCAAACACCAGGAATCAACCTGATGAGGAAACTCCTGTTGATCCAATTGACGATTCTGTACCTCTGAGGCATTCCACTAGAGTTAGAAATACACCTAATAATTATTATGGTTTCCATATTACTGCGGAAGGTGATACATTTATCATTGAAAGTATACTGGAAAATTTGGATGAACCTAACAGCTATAGGGAAGCCATGGTAGGCCCTGAGTCCGTTAAATGGAAAAAGGCTATGGACAGGGGGATCCAGTCCATGTATGAAAATTAAGTTTGGAACTTGATTGATAATGTACCGGGTCGTAAGACAGTTGGGTGTAAATGGATCTTCAATAAGAAGACCGATGTGGATGGGAAAGTGCACAATTATAAGGTACGATTGGATGCAAAGGGTTTCACTCAAACTCAGGGAGTTGACTATGATGAAACCTTCTCACCAGTAGTGAAGATTGAGTCTATTAGGGTTATGCTAGCCATTACTGCATTTCATGATTATGAAATATGGCAAATAGATGTCAAAACCGCTTAACTTAATGGAAAGTTGGCTGAAGATGTTTACATGAGTCAGCCAGAGGTTATTTGTCAATGCAGAGTACGCTGATAGAGTGTGCAAGGTTGAGAAATCCATGTGTGGATTGAAACAAGCATCTCGCAATTGGAATCTTTGTTTTGATGAGAAAGTCAAAGAGTATGGTTTTTTTGAGAAGCGAGGATGAGTCTTGCGTATATGTCAGAGCTAGTGGGCGTATAGTTAGATTTTTGGTACTGTATGTGGATGACATATTACTTATAGGAAATGACATCCCAACTTTGCAGGAGATTAAGTCCTGGCTTGGGAAGTGTTTCGCTATGAAGGAACTTGGAGAAGCTGTCTATATCTTTGGAATAAGGATAATGAGAGATAGGAGTAAAAGACTAATTGGACTTAGTCAGAGCACCTATTTGGACAAGGTGTTGAAGAGGTTCAACATGCAGAATTCCAAGAAAGGTGACTTACCGACCCAAAGCAATGCCAAACTAAGTAAGGCTCAGAGCCAGAGTACAGAGGCTGAGATAGCTGAGATGAGTCGATTACCATATGCTTCCACTGTTGGCTCGATCGTGTATATTATGACTTGTATCCACCCTGATTTGGCCTTTGCTTTGAGCATGGTCAGCAGATATCATGGGAAACCTGGAAAGGCTCACTGGACTGCCGTAAAGAAGATTCTCAAGTACCTACGAAGGACTAAATATTGGATCCTTAATCTTGGTTGGAGCGATGACTTGAGAGTAGTAGGGTATAGTGACGCCAGATTTCAAATCGACATAGATAATTTACACTCTCAGACGGGTTGGGTCTTTACCCTAAATAGAGGAGAGATTACTTGGAAAAGTTCCAAGCAAGAGACAGTAGCTGATTCGACATGTGAATCAGAGTACATTGCAGCGAGTGAAGCGGCGAAGGAGGCAATATGGCTGAAGAAATTCATTGGAGACCTTGGAGTTGTGCCAGCTATAAAGGAGCATATGGAGATTTTTTGGTGACATTAATAGTGTGGTTGCCTTAGCCAAGGAACCGAGAGATCATGGTAGATCCAGACACATTGACAGAAAATATCACTTCATAAGACACAAGATAGAAGGACTCCTCGTGGCAAAGAGGGTATCTTCAAAAGAGAACTCATCAGATCCTCTCATGAAGAGACGGACTAGGGTTAGGCATTTACAGCATGCGTGGCGCATCGGGCTGAAGGACGATGTTAGTTTTACTAATCAGATAACTATTTCTGAAACTTGTAAAATGTAATTGACATTCGATGATTAAATAAAAGTTGTTTTTTGTTTATGAGTAAGGTGTTACTATCTTGTGTCAATCGTTTACTGTTGTTTCAACTTTGCATGTTTTGACTTCTAGAATAATTACTTTATTCAAACACTCCATAGTCAATCATACTTTGGAAGTAGGTATGAATCAAGACTATCAAGAATTGGACTTGTAGATGTCTAAGGTGTTGGACATAGCAAAAGTTGCTACCACATTCATTAGTGCTCATAAGTTCTGAGTATTGGATTAAACCCACACTCACTTGTATCACTTCATGGAATTTATCTCGAGTGATCGTGAGACGTAAATATCATATAAGTCTTCAAACATAGAGATATAATTTGTTGACTATGAGTTGGTTGTACATTGATTGCACGAAAACGCATCAGTAACTTGATGTTATTAAATGTGCCTTTATGTATGATTCAATAAGTAGTGAGTACAAGCATATGAGTCGAAGTTTATCTGTTCCTTTTAGTCCTTGGAGGATTAAAAGCCATATCTGGGCCCCTCAATGATTTTGTTTCGACCTATGTGTCCGGACCGGTCAGAACCAAATTGAGGTGTTCAATTTAGTTCTATGTCAAAAAAATCAGAAATCGGGAAACAAACTGCTGGACAATAAGTACGACATCGTTCCATGTATTTTTCTGGCTGATATCTTGAGAACAGTGGATTATATTATCACTTATCTTAAATGGCGTTTCATAGTTCAACAGAGTTTTAAGAGCTACGATTGTTGGTCGGTTCCTAAAGTCATACTTGCAACTATAGTTATAAGACTTATCCAAGTGGGAGACTGTTGGATAAGGTCTCTAAGTCCATTACTATATTTGGTATGTATTCGAACCGACCCGACATGGTCCATTTGGGTTGCACTTCACCGAAACAATTTGTATGGATATTCTTTTGAGAATAGTATATTTATGGTTTATTAATATATTATAACTTATAATATATTAATATGGAATCATATTATTTAATTAGGGGGTGTTTGGCTTAGCTTTTCAAAGCCAAAAGTCCTTTTTGGAAAAGAAAAAAAAAGCAAAAGATGTTTGGCAAACAAGTTTTAGAAGCTACTTTTGAAGTTTTTACATAAGGAAAAGGAACTTTTTGGAAAAGTCAGAAAATCCTGACTTTTTGTAACTTTTCCAAAAAGAACTTTTGGGGTTTGAAAAGCTAAGCCAAACACCCCCTTAGTATTGATCAAGAATTAATTTGCAATTAATTTAGTGATTGAAAGAAAACTAATTAAATATGGACTCTATATATATATATATATATATATATATATATATATATATATATATATATATATATATACATATAGAGAGAGAGAGATAGAGAGAGAGAGAGAGAGAATGGGATAATGCTCATTTAGGATGGGCTAAGCTTGCATGGATAGTTCATGGAGCTTTTAACCTATGGATCCTATGGAAATGAAAGGTCATGGGTATTAGGGTTTACATGGGAGGTAATGGAACTAGTGTGTGTTATAGAGAAGGTGGGCTGATTTCTTGTGTGCATTACTATTCTCTCAAAATTTTCCAAGTCATATGGTGATTTGTGATTCCACTTGAGACATCCACATTATGGGTACTAGGCTCTTAAAGCTCCAAGCAATCATCCATAAGAAAAGGTAAGTCATTCTACTAGTTTTTATATTATAAGTACCCCATGATATACTAGTTAGGATGAGAACCTTGGAAAAACCAAATTCGCATGTATAATAGAGAAAACATAGATCCAAGGTTTCTAGGGTTGCATGTACACCATAGGAGTGTTAGAATGCTCAAAACCCATCAGCAAGGAAACGACGAGAGAGATGGCAATGGTGGTTGGAGGGATAAGGGTGGCGACTGAGATGCGATTTTAGGGTTAGGGTTTTGAGGTGTGTTAGGGATGAGGGAAGGAAGAGCGAAAGGTTTTAAGCCGTGTCCAATTTAAAATTTTAACCAAGAGTCTTCTTGCTATGAGGTTCTACTCTCCCCTACTTGAAATATGCTAGAAACTGAGAAATTCATAGTCCTTCAGTACACCGACTAACTGAACTCTATTACTTGATCTTAACCACTGAGATACACATACATAGGGGATTTTGAATTCACATAACATTCATACATTGCAACTCTCTTACAATCGAGGCCAAAGACAATCAATTCACATATAACAAGAGATCAATTGAAACCAGCTAAATAAAATAATTACATTTAACTAATCATCCAAAATTACAACTGAACCTTGAAACACAAACATAAATTACAGATAAATACCAACACTACCACCATTTCTAAATAAAAGAACCACCAACTAAAGTCTCGGTCCTCGGTACCCCAACGGTCCCCTGTCGACCATCAGGTAATTGCCAAGTTAAGGGAATAGGATCCAACACCTCACTGAGAAAGGACATATAGCTCTAATGTGGCCTTCTTGACTGCAATGAAAACAAACTCGCACACTCTGCCCGCAGTCTCTTCCAAAATGACTCTCCTTGCCACATCGGTGACATGCAACAGATTTGCACTTCCCTCCAACAGATCCCGAACACTGGCTGGTGGACCTAAAACCTCTTCGCTGTAGACTGCAACTGATCTGGAGCCTAATACGGCTCCCTCACATGGGTCTCTAACTAAATCTCTTGCCTCCTCGCGACATACTAAAGCTCAACAAGAGAACAATAGCGCTGGGTGGACACGACCTGCTGAATGTCTATCTTTAGCATGATCTAATACCGAGTCATCTGAGCATGCTCTGAAGCAGTGAACTAAGGGCTGAACAAAGTCCTCCCAGTGAACATCTTGGTGATCTCCATCATAGAATCGGTCGTCTGTCTCAGATTCAGGTACTCATGGGCCAGTCTCTCTCTACCAAGGGAACATACCTCGCATGGAACATTTTTGAGAACTGTTCCCAAGTCATCACGACCCTCTGCTCAGGAGTAAAAGAGCTAGTCACCAGTCTCCACCAATCCCTTGCCCCTAACATGATAAGGTTCAGGGCGTACTTGACCTTCTATACATCTGGACATGAACACATGAAGAAACAATCCTCCACGTTAGAAATCTATTCCATTACCGTAATTGGGTCCGAGATCCCATTAAACTCTAGGGGCTTCGTATAATCAAACTCCCATTACCATAAATCTCTCTCTCCTCATGCATTAATGGAAAGAACAGTCGTGGTGGCTACAACAACAGCAACCTTAGAAAGTGTAGCATATCCTTCATCAAAGTATTCCATCAAAGTGGCCTTGTCAGATTCAACCAGCTCCGGTATCTGCCCCCACACAAAAGAAACAACCTCATCTCAATTGATCTCCCTGACATGTCCTCAATCAATGTTGTCCTATCCAAGCCATCTGCTCCTGACCCTGATCTGAATCTAGCCTCAAATCGTCACGTAATCTCCATACTAAAAATAAATTGGGGTAATATCAAACAAAACGCATATAACACTGGCGGCACCAATTCCCAACAAAACCCTAAGGGTTGTGACTTCCCTGCTACACGTATGGGTCTTGTGCATCCAGTATACGGGTCAATATTACCTTCTACACCTACCCGTATTTGTCTCAGAAGAACGTCACAACAACCCTAACACTACCCACAAAATACACGTACACTTTATCCTCTCATCCTAGAGGAAGGCTAGAAATTACACAAGTGGTCGGCGAGACCCCACACAACTAGTCCATGAAACTAGCACCAACCTTACAGCATGCGTGTATGCTAATCATACATAATGCTGGATCCTATAGATAACCGAATACCTGATTCTACCCTAAGCCCTTCATCATACAAGCAAAGGAAATAGGGCTAAACCAAATATTCTCAGGCTATAGAATCTTCGTTATGTACAACTATGTTGCATACATTAAGAAACTATAGAAATGATGTCAATTTCATATAAAAAGAACCAGAGGCTATCAGACATCATATAAATCAGGCAATTCTATCATGCAATTCTTGAAGATCGCTAGCCTATCACTAGCATGCTTTTCTAACAAATAATGTATCAACAAGATCAAAACACAATAAATATAAAACGTATGGGTATTTTGGGAACCCATCTCCTGTTAGGGATCTAGCTGACTGTACACACCGCATCTTACTAAAAAATCTAAGTCAAGTGAAGGTCCACATTCCCAATCCCAAGTAAACAATCAAACAAGAACATGACAAGAAACCAAGCCCATGCCTTTAACCTAACTATTTTATTATAATTTCTTTGTCAAAAATATTTTATAAAAACTCTCGAATCCTAGTTTGAGACTGGATTCACAAAAGTGTTCGTCCAATTCACAAAAGTGTCAAAAATAACTAGTCCTCTTCACGGGCCTGCGGTCTATGCGTGATGCCCTAGGTCTTTTGGCCTTCATTCTCCACTGGTCTGCCTCAACCAAAACCACTCCACCCTAGCTTCCATGCCTATGGCTTACAGGCTGCCCACACCGAGTATCTTGGCCTACCACACAAAGCAGGACTGCCTCAACCCAAACCAAACACAATATATCTACATATAAAAAAGGATTATAATTATGGTATCTTGGCCTACCACACAAAGCAAGCCTACCTGCTAATCGTAGATGCGGATTCATTCTAAAAGAATGTTATTGCCGATATTAATGACGAATTTAATTATTTTCCATAAAAAAGAGAATTATAATTATGGATATCATTTAATATACATATAATTATGAAAATCATTTAATATCTATCTTTATTTAATTATATAATTATTTAAATTTTCTAAATTCCTATTAGTGCATTCTAGCACACAATAAATGTAAGAAACACATGAACCTAACTCTCCCTCTCTGTGTATATATATATATATATATATATATATATATATATATATATATATATATATATATATATATATATATATACTAGTTTTTTTGGAAAGGAAACTTCCCTAACAAGGGTTTCCGGGCCAGCTTTCGCGCACCGACTAATCCCCTGCTGCAAACATAAAGTTTTGCCTCATGCCTGGAGTCACTGCAGGCAAACCTCCATGGCCACAAGGGCTGAGTGGTGCTAGGATTTGAACATGACAATATACTAGTTTATAACCCATAAGAACCACAATTATCAAATTAATTAAACTTTTCTATTAAAAAAAATCAAAATTATTAATCAATGATTTTAAATAACTTATTACTTAAGAGATATTTTCTAGTTATATAAGATTATAATCGTTGATTTAAATAAATACGTGAAATTATATCAACTTATAATATGTATTAATTTTATTCTATTCTTTAATCTAATGTAATTAATTTAATATAATTAAAATGAGAAAATTTATAATTTAAAATTTAAAATGGAGAATCAATTATTAATTTAATATAATTAGAGTGAAAATTTTAGAATTTATAATTTGAAATGGATAACTAATAGGTTGACAAGTGACATGGTAGTTGACTTATAATATTAATAAGAGTTCTAATAGTATGACACTTGTTAATAGGAGAATAAATTCATTTTTTATTAGAATATATATATATATATATATATATATATATATATATATATATATATATATATATATATATATATATATATATATATATATATATATATCAAGGTTCTAAAAAACTCACCATGGCTCGCACTTGTTGCTAAGTTTTACCAAAACGCCTTCGTAACTCATATTTGTATATAAAAATGAATACTAGTTGAAAATATATGTAAAAATATTAATTATATAGAAAATTTCCGCCTTATATCATGCCTTGCAAACGTCATGGTTCGCTGAGGCTTGGGAAAGCTTGAGGTTTGACATTGCCGCCAAGTAATGTCTTACGTTATTTAGAACACACACACACACAAACACACACGCACGTGTATATATATATATATATATATATATATATATATATATATATATATATATATCCGTAAGACATGCATCTATTCGTATACCTATAATCAACACAATGATTTAACTCTTTCTACAAACAGATTGGCCGACACAAGGTTTTATATAACGATTAGGAAAAAACAATTCATATATGATCAAACAAAGGCCACGAAAAAACAATAGAAACGTATCAAAAATCAAACATGTAATTCTCCACGAAGAAGACGATAAATAGAGGAGATATTGAATGTCCTCGTAGCAACACTATGTGTTTTAACAACGTCAATTTCTTAATTCGGTCAAGTTTATAGCCGATTTCATTAATCAACAAGTAATTCCCGTTTTGTATTCCAGAAACTGTACCTATTTTTGATTGTTCTTGACCTTTAATTGTTTGTGATTTTCAAAATTTTTTGTTTAAACTTGTTGAATTACGAGGGAGCTTGGTGAGTTTAAGGTGTCAATTACCAACATATGATTCAGATGGACTTGTATCCATCACTTCTGATGAAGGTCAGTATTGTTTTTTTGTTGAAATCGACAGTGATCATCGTTGATCGACACTGAGTTTAATCTTTGTTGTTCCAGTTTTCGACAACGAGGATGCAAGTGGAAATCGCCTGACGGTGAAACAGAAGTGAACCGTGGGAAACTACATGGCATCAAGGAAGAACATAGGCGAGGAGGCGACACATAGAGGCGATGCGAAGACATGAGGAAAGAAGGAGAAATATCAGTCAATTGTAGTGTTTGTTTTGGGGAGGATCAGACGTAGGGGTGGTCGTTGGAGTTGGATGGTAAAGTAGAGGAAGGAGGCAATTGACGAATGAGGAATGAGTTGTCTTTGTTCATTAGTGAGGAACACGTGAGAGAGAATAACAGTGTTTGTTTTGGGGGAAACCGACGGGCTTGATGATTGAATTATCGGCGGAGTAGGTAGAGAGAGAACTTCAATTAGAAGCTTACATTGATCATGGTAGGATTTCCTTGACGTCAAAAAAGGGATCTATTTTGGGGCCAATTTTTAAATCTCTAAAATTCCATTGTGTTATTTTATTAAGAGACCCTTCTGTGTTTTTTCCATTTATTTACAAAAGTGTCATAGAAGATTTTAGCCCTTAAATTTTTTAATCTAATGATCTACTTTTAGTTCTTGGGTTCTCATTAAACTATGAGTTCTCAAATGATTACTCTTCTCCCTCCCTCTCTCTCTCTCTCTCTCTCTCTCTTTCTCTTTCTCTCTTTCTTTCTTTCTCTCTCTCTCTCTCTCTCTCTCTCTCTCTCTCTCTATATATATATATATATATATATATATATATATATATATATATACCTTACAAGGTGTAGAAGTTTAGTTAAACAAACTCACCATACTATGTTGTTTTTATATTGTAATCGTCTAAAGTTCTTATAATTCAACTCCTAATTTGATTTACATTCAAGATTTTTAGAAATTTCGTCATTATTTTCCTTTTACATCACATCTTTTTGTCGAACACCTACCAGACTATATATATTATAGTTGCAAATTAAATTTATATAAGAGAAAAATTATGGTAATATTTTTAAAAATATTGAAATTAATCATGTTAGGAGTTGAATATTAACAACTTTGTTGATTACAGTGCATAAATGATACAAAAACGACGTAGCACATTAAGTTTGGGTACCTAAGCTTATATATATATATATATATATATATATATATATATATATATATATATATATATATATATATATATATATATATATATATATATATATATATAAAAGGAAGGTTTCAAATGAGAACAATTAAAAATCGAAAACACGAAACAAATATGGGTCATATATTTCAAATATTTTGATTAAGCGCTACAGCGTATCGGGACTACGAAATAGAATATTGATATATCAATAAGTATATTCATATATGAATAAGTATACATATTTATATATGAATAAATATATTCATATGTAAATAAGTATGTGTACTCACAACTAATTATTCATATGTGAATATGGTAGTTGGTGGCGGAGGTGACGGCAGTTGTAGGCATAGCGGTGGCGATGGCAGTGGTGGTTGTGGCAGAGGAGATTGCGGCGGCAAGGGTTTTGGTGGTGGTGGAAGCGGTGGCAGAGATAGTGATGATTGGGGTGACAAATGTGGTAGTAGTGGTAGTGGTAGTGGCAATGGTGTTGTGTTGTTGGTGGGTGACGGAGGTGTTGGTGACGATGTCAAATGTACAAGTCGTATCCCAAAACTAAATATGGGGCGTTAGATCATAATTAACTCATTAAGAGCATGGTTGTAACAATCGAAAAAAATTTCACCAGTAATCAAGTGCTAAAGTGAAAAATGTCAAGCATAATAGACTACGTATGAAATATATATCTATCTATGATGAAAATACAAGATTTTGTATCCCAATATATATGAAAAATGAGTCAAATCGTCTCTAACTGAAAAATTAAGTGAATGAGAAATTATTATATTTTGTATAAATAGTAATAGATTCCGAAAGTACAAGTCGTCATAATCTCAGAAATATAAATTTCGTAAAACTCCGATTTTGTATGAATGAGACATGAACTTTATAAAATATAAAAATCAACCACGCACAAGGAATGTGTGTCGTAAGAATTTAAAGAAAAATTAGTTGAGTTTTAGCCAAAACTCTGTAAAGGAGAATCGAAGTACTCCTCGATACATGACCGATGAGCTAAAGAATGCGAAAAATGATGTCCGTGCAAGAAATATATGATTTTTGTAAAATCATTTAGTCTTAAAAAAATTTGAGCTAAATACAAGTTCAGAATTAACCAACACAACCTAAAGTACAGTTGTAGCTACGTGTGGATATAAAAAATGCCGTAAATAAAGTTTGAAGAGGTTACATATTTTACAAAAAAATCAATGTTTTCAACACGAATAAGCGTGCGGCACGCAAAATCTTTTAGAAGGGGAGACGCAGAACAACATGAATCAGACACATGGACAAGCAATACTGTAGCAACGTAGCATAGGTGTGGCTCGCATGGTAAAAGGCGTGACGCTTCCTGCCTCTTTTTAGCTCTATAAATAGCATCGCAAACACCAATCCATTTCCATTCCAAAAGTCAGCACTCTCTGCTCATTTCCTTCAAAATTGTTAAGAAATCATCCTATTTTATTTTATTTAAATACTCTTCCCCTCGATCTCGAGCAATCGTGATCCTCTGTTCGTTTTTCGACAAAAAGAAGAAATCGATAAAAGCGTGCTACAAGGGTGAGTTTCACGACCCTTTTTCCAACTTTTATCAAATTTAAGGAGAGGGATACATGTTAAATTATCTCTAATTAGTATATCATTATTATCGGTGCGTTATAAATATCCTTATTTATACACAACATATTTTTTCGCTACTCTGCTCAGATAATATAATAATATCGTACCTAATCATCATTCTGCTAAATTTTAAGGGATAATATTTTGCCTACTTTGCCCGAATTTTATGGATAATATTATACATAGTCGTTATTCTGGACAAATCTCTCGGATAATATTACACCTAGTCGTTATTCTGGCCAAATCTCCCGGATAGCATTGTACCTAGTTGTACTCTGCCAAATTCTCATAGATATTATTTATATATTATGTTGTCATTCCATTCATTTCAAATGGATAATTTCAGTATTTTATGTCTTCATTTTACTCGTTTCAAATGAATAATTATAGTAGATTTTGCCATCATTCCACTCGTTTCAAACAAAGCATTGTAGTATATTATGTCGTCACTTCGCTCATTTCAAATGGAGAATACAGTATATTATATCGTCACTCTGCTCGTTTCAAATGAATAATTGTAGCATATTATGTCATTTCAAATGGATAATTGTATTATATTATATCATCATTCCACTCATTATAAACACATAATTGTAGTATATTATATCGTCATTCCACTCATTTCAAACGGATACATGTAATATATTATGTTGTCATTCCTCTCATTTCAAACGGGCAATTGTAGTATATTATGACATCACTCCACTTTTTTAAACAAAATAAGTATATCGTACCGTCACTCTGCCCTTTGGCTTTAATAAGATATCTATAATCATAAATTAGTTATAAATATCCAATACAACATCGAAATTCTTTTATGTCAAGACTAGTCATGCAGTTGTTAAATGAGATCGATTCACTCATATTAGCTGATTAGTTTTTAGCTAACACCCCGACCTATAATCATTAATCTTCAATGAGCGGGAGAGTTATGTATAAATCTACATGGGGTTGACACCATCACTTGTGGTTGCTAGTTACAACCCTTATAATGACCATCATTTGAGGTATCAATTATTAAATAAAATGTAGATAAAAGGATTAATGGAGTGGACTTTAGCAAGTAGGCTGAGGACTAGGGCCGCCCATAAGTCATACGCTGGGCGTAGCCTTGGTGTACGCGGGGCGTAGAGACGCATTGGATGCGGGGGACACATGTCCGTACACGCATGGTACCAAGGAGTACGCGCAACGTATGTGAGCAGATTCCAAAATCCTAATTTTTAGGGTTCAAGACATATAAATACCTCATTATGACAGAAAACCTAGCCTCCTTACCAGCCCCTCACTCTCAGAAACCCTGCATATTCTCTCTTACTCCATTCTTGTGTATGTTTGGCCTTTTGAAGCTTAGTTTGGTAAATAAGAGCTTGGAAGAAGAGAAGAGAAGTTGGAGAAGAAGAACTTGAGTATCTTGAGCTCAAGGATCTGGGATGACCTCATCTTTTGGCAATCAAAGGAGGTATAAAGCTTCCAACTTTGATCATAAAAGCATAAATCTAGGTTTATGGAGCTTTTGACGTTTTTAGGTCCAAATAATTGAATTTTATTATGCAACTTTGTTTTTTAAGCTTAGGGTTGCCACCCTCAGAGCTAAAAGTGTCCCTTATGCAGTAAAGTTTCAATATTTAAGGCTCATTTGTAACCATGCATAATATCTATCCATTTCCATGAAGTTAGTTACTATTTTTCCAAGTTTGATCTCACTTGGTGGGTTACAAGCCACCATGTGATCGACTTTATGGATTAAGATGGATTATTGGACTCAGATCTGTAGTTTGGATGTAGCATCTTAAGGGGTTAAGAGGTTTTGAAGAAAATGGCTTAACAGAGTAGTACGTTGGGCATACACGCTAGTACGCGCAGCGTACAAGCCATGCAAGTTGTATGCATATCGTACAGAAGAGTACGCTCAACGTACTCTCAGATTTCGGGCTTTACGACATTGGGCCTCAGTTTGGGCCAATCTTTGGGTTTAATAGATGTTGTACAAAATGGGCCACCTGGAATCAGTTAATGGACCAAGGACACATTTGGGCTTGGGAGGAAATCCCATTTGAGGAGTTGGGCCCAATTAAGAAAATTGGGCCATTATAGGGCATTAATGGGCCATTAGTGAATTTGGAAAGGCTGTAATGGATTGGGCCTAGGTCATGGTCAAATTTAGATCAAGGGGGTAAGATAGCCATTTTACCATTAGAAGCATTCTAAGTTTTTGACTAAGTGTTTATTTTGGACATGATAGTCGGGGAGTCGTTGGAGCAGCTGTCAGAGATACCCTCACACAAGTTTTTATTAGTCAGTTTGAGAGGTGAGTTTTCCTCCAGTAGGGATGGGTCGAAGGCACCAATGCTAGCCTGTTCATGTACGCATATGTCGGACATAGGTCCGATGCCGGTGATAGCCCGAGGTAGCTTATATGTTCTAGACTTCAGTCTAATACCGGGGCAAGCCCGAGGAATGTTGTATGCTTGATGTCTTCATGATTCTTGCATGTACTTGTTTGAATCTTCCAGACTTCGGTCCGTTGCCGGGGCACGCCCGATGTAGATTTAGTTTATATGTCATTTTTTATGTGATCCAGACTTCGGTCCGATGTCGCAGCAAGCCCGAGGAAGCTTTTCATGTTATATGTTATATGTTTATGTGTTATGTGTTGTTATTATGATATATGTATACCAGACTTCGGTCCGATGCTTGGCGGGGCCCGATGTCAGATTTCTCTGATGTCAGGCAGAGCCCGATGTAGTGGGCAAGGCCCATTATATGCTATTATGTGTTTATTGTATGGTATGTGGTAGTTTGGGGGAGCTCACTAAGCATCGTGCTTACGTTTTTTAGTTTTGGTTTCAGGTACTTCTGCTAGCAAAGGGAAGGAATTGGGATAATCGCATGGCACACACCACATTTTTCAGCTTGGGATATTCTAGACTCTGATATTTTGATATGGTATTTGATATTATGTTTGAGATACACGACATGTGATTTTATTATGTTGTCTTATGATTTATGGGTTTTTCTTTAATGAATTAAAAATGAAATTTTTGGACCATATTTTTGGGATGTTTCAAGATGGTATCAGAGCCTTGGTTTGAAGGATTTGGGCATACTTTCGAGTGTGCTTGAACTCAAACTAAGGAATTGGTATAGAAATTTTCAAAAGAAAAACCATGTTTATAGAAGAATTTTGAGAAAAGAAAAGAGTTTTAGAAAAAGCAAAAGAATTTTGAAAAAAGAGAAAAGGGTGTGGTGCATGCAATCAGCCGAGCTCAAGCAAGTACTCCCAAATTACCCGTACAAGTTTATGTTATAACATGCTTATCATCTTTATAAGAACTGCATGCTAGATTAGGACTAAGGATATAGGAAGGATGCCTTATGTGTCTGTTATATGTGAATCAGCTTTATGAACCGCATGCTAGTACATATTAGTCAGTATGAAGGTCTGATTAGAATATACTTGATTATGTGTACTCAATGCTCGAATGCTGCTTGTTTTGTGCTTTTAGGAGTTCTAGTTGTCTTCTACTAACTAGTAAACGAATATGTTAAGTTACATATTGCGAGGACTAAATAATCTCAGAAGGTTAGGTCTAGCTCTATTTCGCAACTCTTGTTTGAGTCCAACCGTTGTAAGGTAGGATCTCTCATTCGAAGAATTATCAAGTCTTAATGATATGTAATAGTATCCACGAGCTAGTTAGGGGAAGATAGCAGAGACTTCTTATGCAACTGATGGCGGAGAGTGGGATGGTGATTACCCTAGGGCAAGCCTAGGATGAGAGTGTTGGAATAATGTCTAAGGCTACAACTATATTAGGCAAGTATTTGATCCAGTTGTGCATGGTCCTTTTGGGTTGTCTTCACCATAGCAACTTGACAGGATGATTTATAATGAGAGAAGAAATATTATGAGAAATATTATAAATATTGTTATTTGATTAATATAAGTCATCAATTAATTAGGAATTAATTTGGTGACTTAAAGAGATTAAATAAATACAAAGGCATAAACTGTCAAGTGTATGATAGTTGTACTTTGGGCTATAATCCCTTATGGATAAGGGGTGGACGGTTTTGGGGCTTAGGATATACCTAGAATTCGTCCAAGGATTATCATTAGGGTATTGGATTACTTAGGGCCTAAGTTATACAATTAGGGTTTAAGGGTGAAACCCTAGGAGCCTTACAAGTATAAATAGACCCAAGGGGTCAAGGAAATCGGCACCCTTGTCTCTAAAGGAACCGTGGCCGATTTCATCCACCCCTCTCCTCTCTTTATAATCACCCTCTTGCTAGTTGGTGTTTGTAAGCCATTAGAGGAGTGACAATTGTGACTCTAAGCTCCAGGGACAAGAAGATTCAAGCAAGCAACTTAAGGTAATCTTGTAGATCTGTTTTTCTTATGTTATCACCTAGATCTTGTTGGATAAGGTGTCTAAGTCCATAACTATTTCTGGTATGTACTTGACCCGACCCGGCATGGTCCATTTGGGTTGCATGGCACCGTGCAATTGGATAGACTAAATGAGAGAAATAACACTTGGAGATTATTAATATATTATAAGTTCTAATATATTAATAATATTATTTGATTAGTTTGATCAAGAATTAATTTAGAATTAATTATGTGATCAAAAGATAATTATTAAATATATGGGTTGATTATGTAAATCATCCATATCTTGTATAGTGGGCTAAGAGGCTCCATGGATTATCAAGTTGGGTTCCACCCATAGGATGCTCCATGGATGCTCCATGGGAGTTACAAACCCATGGGTCATGGAAATGAAGAGTCATGACACATTAGGGTTTAACCCTAGATGTGTCAACACTATATAAGAAACATGTTCTCCACCTAAAATCGGCTACACTAAGAAACAAGAGGGCTTGGCCGATTTTTGAGAAGTGTGTGTTCTCTCATAAGTTCTTCCAAGAGCATTTGGTGTTGTGTGAAGCATTTGAGGCATCACACTTGGGGTGCTAGGCTCACAAGGTTTCAAGGAACACAAACAACAACAAGGTAAGTTATTCTATCTATACTTTAAGTTAAAATTGTTCCCATGTATGCTAGATAGGAATATAACCTTGGAATTCAACTTTGCATGATAATTAGACAAACATAGATCCAAGGTTATTAGGGTTGCATGTACACTTAGGAAGTGTTAGAATGCTCAAAACCCATCAGATCTATTGTTCAAAAGTCTTGGATTCAATGCATGTTCAATTAGAGAAACCTAGATCCAAGCATTAGGGTTTGTATGTGCACGTAGGAATGTTTATATGGCTAAAACCCATCAGTGGTATCAGAGCCTAGATTGGTTTCTATTGAATTGATGCATTGGTTGCTTGTTTGATGCTTGCAAAATTCAAATTTTGTCACCCTTCCTGATGAACTCGGCGAGTTCCATAGTGGACTCGGCGAGTAGGCCTCAACTCGGCATGTCCATTGTGGTACTCGGCGAATTCGAGTGTCGGAAAGAGCTAATTTCTGGATTTCTTGCTGTTTGTCCTTTGGATACTTACCTTAATCATGTTAGGTCAATATAAATCCAATTTTAAGATATATTTGAGTAAATTCTTGACCTAATTGAAAATATTTATCAATTAATTAAATATTAGTTTCCTTATGTGATAATTGATTAATTATTTTAATTAAATTGGTAAATTGTTTTGCAAGAAATAATTAAATAAATCAAATATGGATAATTATGTGATTAAATGTTAATTTAGATTATTTGTTATTTGATCCCCTATGTTTTGAAAAGTTTAAAACCAGCCCTCAAGTTTTAAAATTTATGTTTTTTGATTAAAAGTTTAATTTAGACAATTTAAATTTCAAACCCTAGAATTTTACAAGTTTAAAATTCAACCCTATACTAATATAATATTAGAAGATTATATATATATATATATATATATATATATATATATATATATATATAATTAAAATGCTAGTCTTACCGTTAGTAGGCCTCATTCACGAAGCCGGTCTATAAGGTGGGTATAAGGTTGCGGCCTATAAAATGGCGCTTAATGGGTGTACACTCACACCCACCGCTTGCTTGATCGGTGGAGGGTCGTTAGCCGAATGGGTAGGATAGGGCAACATCATCCTCTCATTAAAAGTATAATATGAAATACAAAGTAACTACATGTTTTCTTAAAATTTCCCAATCTTAGTTACTTTAGGAAAAGTGAATTGATGCAATCCCATGAAATTACACTTTGCACCCTTGCTAAGAAGTTAGTGGAGCGTGTGTGGATTACCGGCACACTAATTAGTTCTAAGCAAAGGTGGCAAAGGGTGATTCATTGTTTATCATAGTTCGATGGAGCGTGTGTGGTTTACCGGCACATCGAATAGGTGATTGTTACAATGAAGGCACCATGTGAATTTGCATGGTAATTCACACCCACTTTGTGATCCTCGGTATCCCAGTCACAAATGAGAGGGGCATATCGAGATTTAAACATTCCATTGAAAAGTTTCAATGAATCTCATCTAAACCTAGGAATTCTCAATACACTTAGACTTAAAGTTATGTTTTATGGTGGAGAATTAGTGAATCATCATTCACTTACCTTCAAATTGTTTGCATGTTAGATTGCGGCATCCTTTTTCTAATATGTAAATATTGTTGTTGGATCCTAGCCCATATTTTCTTATTGGGTGATTATTAGGGATTCAAATTCTAATCTATCTTTGTACTTTCTATTTGTAGATGTCGAACGCGAACAACATTGCTGCTAGCTCGTTCACATTGATGAGCCTTTGCCAAAAGGTGACTTTCGATGGGACGAACTTTAGCGAATGGATAAGATACATTCGCACGATTGCTCGCTACGAGGACAAGGAGTATGTCCTCGACGAAAAGCTCGAGAAGATCAATCCAGAAATCACTACTCCGGCTGAAATCACCGCTTTTGAAACTCATGAGTGTGATGCAACGAAGGTTCATTGCATCATGATAGCCACTATGAACTCCGAATTCCAAAAGTCCTACGAGGACATGTATCTGTACGAAATGCACCAAGACTTGTTGGAGAGATACCACCAAAACGCGAGGTAGGAACGTTACGAGATCTTCACTAACATGATCTCCGCTAAAATGGGTCATGGTGAATCTCTAACCGTGCACCTGCAAAAGATGCAAAGGTATGTCGATCGTCTTCGCAAAATGAATGTTGACTTTGGGGAAGACTTGGCGATCGACATGGTGCTTCACTCCTTGCCTCCGTGTTACAACCAATATAGGATGACCTACCACATGAACAAAGAAGAGGTCACCCTAAGTAAGCTCCAAGGTCTCCTTAGGGTTGCTGAGAGCAACCTCAAGGACAAGTCTGTTGCACCCACTCCCAATCCACCCGTTGCTCCTGTTTTGGCCATTGGGCAAGGAAATGGCAAGAAGAGGAAGGCTCCGTCTAAGAGCCACCGCAAGGGAAAGTCCCGAGATGGTTCCTCCTCTAGTGGGACCAAAGTTGATCCTGCTAAGCCTAACCCTAACCCAAAGGAGGCAGAGTGCCACCATTGCCACAAAATAGGGCATTGGAAGAGAAGCTGCCCAGAGTACCTGCAAGCTATAAAGGAAGGAAAGATCAAGCTATCTTTTGCAGGTATTTATACAATTAAATCTAATGATTCATCTCATGCTATTTCTTGGGTCCTCGATACCGGTTGTGGTTACCACATTTGTTCTAAATTGCAGGGACTAAGAAGAAATAGTGATGTGGAGCATAGAAGAATAAATCTAATCATGGGGAATAGAAGATCGTCGCCTGTGACCAAGATTGGAGTGTATTCTCTAGTGCTTAGGAATGGTTTATGTTTAGATTTGAACAATTGTTGCTATTCGCCAGAAATGACAAGAAACATCATTTCATTTCATGGTTTGTTTAGACAAGGATTTAGATTTTCATTTAATAATGAGAATGGTTCTATTTGTGCTTATCTAAATCGTGTCTTATATTTTGAAGCAATACCATGTAATGGAATTTATGAAACTGTTATGATTGTAGATAACCTAGGAAATGATGTTTTATGCATGGATTCTTCCAATAGTATGGATAGAGCATCCTTGTGGCATTGTCATCTTGGACATGTCAACAAGAAGCGCATAGCCGAACTCTAAAAGGATGGAGTGTTGGAGTCATTCGACCTTAGGGAAGATGACACATGCGAGTCTTGTTTACTTGGAAAGATGACCAAGTCACCCTTCACTAGCGCATGTGAAAGGGGTGAGGGTTTATTGGACCTAATACATACCGATGTATGTGGACCCTTTAGATCCACCACAAAGGATGGGAACCGCTTCTATGTGACTTTTACCGATGACTATAGTAGATATGGGTATATATACTTAATCAAGAAAAAGTCAGAAACGTTTGAAAAGTTCAAAGAATTCAAGAATGAAGTGGAGAATCAATTGGGCAGGAAAATCAAGATGCTTCGATCCGATCGAGGAGGAGAGTACCTAAGTCTTGAATTCCACGACTATCTAAAAGAGTGTGGAATAGTTTCACACTTAACGCCACCTAGGACACCACAATTGAATGGTGTGGCAGAAAGGCGTAATCGAACATTGTTAGACATGGTCCGCTATATGATGAGTTGTGCTTCACTATCTATCTCATTCTGGGGGTATGCCTTAGAGACTGCCGCCCATATCCTTAACCGAGTCCTTACTATGATGGTTGCCAAAACACCTCACGAGATGTGGATAGGGAAAGCTCCCACGTTAGTACATATCAAGGTTTGGGGTTGCGAGGCTTTTGTAAGACGAGATACTCACGACAAGCTCGAACCTCGTAGTGAGTGATGTAATTTCATCGGCTACCCGTAGAAATCCTTTGGATATCTCTTCAATAGACCGAAGGACAATGTTGTCTTTGTTGCGAGGAGAGGAGTTTTCAGAGAGCGGGAACTCATAAGCCAAGGAGACCGTGAGAGGAAAATCAAGCTTGAAGAGATTCAAGAGTCGATAGATGAAGGAACATCTACCGCTGGCCCTCAACCCAAGGAGGAAACTCCAGTTGAACCGATTGACGAGTCCTTACCTCTTAGACGTTCCGAAAGAGTTAGAGTTCAACCCCAGTTTTATGGTTTTCATATTACTACCGAAGGGGACACATATATTAGTGATGGTATACTAATAAATCTAGATGAACCTAATAGCTATAAGGAAGCCATCGCAGGCCCGAAGTTTGCGAAATGGAAAGAGGCAATGGACAGTGAGATCCAGTCCATGTATGACAACCAAGTTTGGAATTTGGTTGATTATGTGCCCGGACATAAGACCGTTGGGTGCAAATGGATCTTCAAGAAGAAGACCGATGTGGATGGAAACGTACACACATATAAGGCGCGATTGGTTGCGAAGGGTTTTACTCAAACTCCCAAAGTTGACTATGATGAGACCTTCTCACCAGTTGGGAAGATAAAATCTATTAGAGTGATGCTAGCGATTGCCGCATTTCATGATTATGATATTTGGCAAATGGATGTCAAAACCGCTTTCCTTAATGGGAAATTGGCTGAGGATGTTTACATGGCTCAGCCAGAGGGTTTTGTTAATCCGAAGCATCCAAATAGAGTGTGTAAGCTTGAGAAGTCCATTTATGGACTTAAGCAAGCGTCTGGCAGATGGAATCTTTGCTTCGATGAGAAAGTCAAAGAGTTTGAATTTGTACGAAGTGAAGATGAATCATGTGTATATGTTAAAGCCAGTGGGAGTATAATTAGCTTTCTCGTTTTCTATGTTGATGACATACTGCTTATAGGAAACGACATCCCGACACTGCAGGAGGTTAAGTCCTGGCTCGGGAAGTGCTTCGCTATGAAGGACCTCGGAGAGGCTTCCTATATTCTGGGAATAAGGATAGTGAGACAACGAAGTAAGAGACTAATAGGACTTAGTCAGAACACTTACTTGGATAAAGTACTAAAACGTTTTAGTATGGAAAACTCGAAGAAGGGAGAATTACCGATACAAAATAATGCCAAGTTGAGTAAGACTCAAAGTCCGAGTACCGAAGACGAAATAGCAGAAATGAGCCGAGTACCATATGCTTCCGCAGTTGGCTCAATCATGTATGATATGACTTGTACTCGCCCTGATGTAGCGTTTGCTTTGAGCATGGTCAGTAGATATCAAGGGAACCCTTGCAGAGCTCATTGGATTGCGGTCAAGAATATCCTTAAGTACCTTCGGAGGACCAAAGAATGGTTTTTAGTCCTCGGAGGGAGTGATGACTTGAAGGTGCGAGGGTATAGTGACGCCAGCTTTCAAATAGACAGGGACAACTACCGTTCGCATTCGGGCTGGGTCTTCACCCTGAATGGAGGAGCAGTAACTTGGAAAAGTTCCAAGAAGGAAACCGTAGCTGATTCAACGTGCGAATCAGAGTACATCGAAGCGAGCGAAGCGTCGAAGGAGGCAATATGGTTGAAGAACTTCATCGGTGATATTGGAGTTGTACCTACCATAAAGGAGCCCATGGAGATTTTCTGTGATAATGAAGGTGCGGTTTCCTTGACCAAGGAACCGAGGGATCATGGTAGGTCTCAACATATCGACAGAAAATATCACTTTATAAGACATCGTGTAGAAGAAGGACAACTCGTGGTGAAGAGGATATCATCCGAAGATAACCCAACAGATCCGCTTACGAAGGGACTGAGCAGGGTTAAGCACTTGCAGCATGCTAGGAGTATTGGGTTGAAGGATGATATTAGTATAGATTAGATAGTATTAGAAACATATAATAGATAAATGTAATTAACATTTGATGATTAAATAAAAGAGTATTATTTATGAGTAATGTTACTGTCTTATGTTAATTGTTTAACTATTGTTTCACTTTGCATGTTTTGACTTCCAGAATACTTGAGTTTATTAAGAATAATTGAATTATTCGAATTATCCACAATCGTTCATATGTTGGAAGTAGGTATGAATGAAGATTTTCATGAATTGGTGTGTAGATTGTCTAAATGGTATTATACATAGCAAAAGTTTGCTGCAACGTTCATGAGTGCTTATGAACTAGTTTTGAGCATTGGAACAGACCCGCGCTTGCTGGAATCACCTTATGGAATGTGATAAAAGGGTGATCGCAAGACGATAATATCATATGGTCTTAAAACCTAGATATATGGTTTGTTATTTATTAATTGGTTGTACATTGATAATGCGAAACCACATCAGTAACTTGATGTTATAAAACGCATTGTTGTGTATAGTTGATTAATGAATAAGTAAATGCATATAAGTCGAAGTTTATCTGTTACTTTTATCCTAAGATGGTAAAAGCGATATCTCGTTCACGCGATGATTTGATTTGACTTATGTGCCGGGCCCGATCAGAACTGAATTGATGTGTTCGATTAAGTTCTATGTCAAATAAATCTGAGATCGAGAAACCAATTGCGAGACAAATTGGTTCCATAGAATTGTCAGCATGATATCTAAACAGAGGACTGTACGATCCCTTATCTAAAGGACAAGATTGATAAGATCAGAGTTTGGCAGCGTTTTTGAGAGCTATGATTGCTAATCGGTATATATAGTTACTAGACTTATCCAAGTGGGAGACTGTTGGAATAGTGTCTAAGGCTGCAACTATATTAGGCAAGTATTTGACCCGGTTGTGCATGGTCCTTTTGGGTTGACTTCACCATAGCAACTTGACAGATTGATTTATAATGAGAGAAGAAATATTATGAGAAATATTATAAATATTGTTATTTGATTAATATAAGTCATAAATTAATTAGGAATTAATTTGGTGACTTAAAGAGATTAATTAAATAGAAGGGCATAAACTGTCAAGTGTATGATAGTTGTACTTTGGGCTATAGTCCCTTATGGATAAGGGGTGGACGGTTTTGGGTCATAGGATAGACCTAGAATTCGTCCAAGGTTTATCATTAGGGTATTGGATTGCTTAGGGCCTAAGTTATCCAATTAGGGTTTAAGGGTGAAACCCTAGGAGCCTTACAAGTATAAATAGACCCAAGGGGTCAAGGAAATCAGCACCCTTGTCTCTAAAGAACCCTGGATGATTTCTTCCTCCCCTCTCCTCTCTCTATAATCATCCTCTTGCTAGTTGGTGTTTGTAAGCCATTAGAGGAGTGACAATTGTGACTCTAAGCTCCAAGGACAAGAAGATTCAAGCAAGCAACTTAAGGTAATCTTCTAGATTTGTTTTTCTTATGTTATCACCTAGATCTATTATTCAAAAGTCTTGGATTCAATGCATATTCAATTAGAGAAACCTAGATCCAAGCATTAGGGTTTGTATGTGCACATAGGAATGTTCATATGGCTAAAACCCATCAGAGAGTAGCGTGTGAAGCATTAGCAGTAGAAGGGACTTAGTGAAGTCAAGGCAGTTCTTGAGGAAAGCACGGATAGATGTGGAAGGTAGTATGGGCCCGTGGTAATGAAAGCATAGGATTTGTACTCGAGTCAAGGAAGACTGAGATGAATCCAAGGAACTTGTAGTATATGTGATTCCTCGAGAAATGATTAGTATTCTGATGTTTGTTATGACATGTTTTTTTTTTCAGAATGATGATTTTTAGCAACAGACCAGTCGACAGTTCAGGTGCTTGTGAGGGATCAGGCTTAGGCTCAGGATCTGGGCAGCTAGACGACCAGACTAGGGACTTCATCTCCTCTGAGATCACATGCAGTATCCTAGATCAGACTCCTATGATCGTTTGTATGATCAAAGAGGGCATACTTGAGCTTTTGAATGAGAGGTTGAGTGATTTCTGCACTGAGGTTGTGGCCATGATGGGGTCGTGCACACTCACTTTCAGGGAGTTCAGAGCTTGTGGAGCCCCCGGCTACCATGGGGCTCGGGACCCTATTATGTGGTTGGCGGATATCAACAACAGATTCCACACTAGAAGATGTCTCGAGAGGGACAAGGTTCGACTTGCGTCTTGTCTTCTGAAGGACAGGGAACGTAACTGGTGGGAGGAGGTCGAACATGCCATTAGTGATAATTCAGCTCTTGATTTGATGACTTGGAGTGGCTGTATGACCCGGTTTAGGGCCGAGTTTGCACTCATGATAGAGGTGCATCAGCTTGCCAGAGAGTTCCTGGATCTTGAGTAGACGACTGAAATGATGAATGAGATCACCGAGATGTTCAGGAGAGGGCCCTTCTCGTTCCGCAATATGTGGTGGACGAGGAGTTAAAAAATGCACGATACCATGAGATGTTGCGGAGTGATATCCGCCATTTGGTGAGCCGCTCCAGCTGTAAAATGCTGGAGGACATGATTTCTAGGGCTCGAGAAAGGGAGTTGGATTTAGAGATGGAAAGGAAGAGGAAACCGAAGGGGGTTTGTCAGGGAGTTCGGGCAAGAAGCCCAAGGTATCAGACCACAGACCTAGGAGTCAGCAGAGCCACAACCATTGTGGCAAATGCAACAAGTTACATGAGGGGGCGTGCAAGACAGAGTTCAGGCTACTTTAAATGTGGCCAAACTGGGCATATGAGTAGAGATTGTACAGCTACTACCACCACCACAATAGTATTAGTTCTGATTTGCTTCCAGTGCAATTAGAGGGGACACCAGCAGGCCCAATGCTCGAGTTTAGCAGTTGTAGGGCAGATGGCACCACTCGCACTTGCTACATTAAGGATTATGAACGACCATCAGGGCTGGGGTGAGGCCCCTGCAGAGAAGAGCAGGGCCTTTAAGTTGACAGCTAAGGAGGCACGAGCAGCTCCCGACGTGGTGACAAGTATGTATCTTTCCTCTATCTCTTTATTGATTTTGATTATTGCTTATGTTTATATGTTTTTTATAGGATCATTCTTAGTGAGCGGCATATCAGCTTTGGTACTGTTTGAGTCAGGTGCCACTCAATCTTTTGTGTCGCTCGCGCTCAGCAAGCGATTCTCAGGGGCTCCTGGGGAGCTGGATTGCCTACTTTATGTAAAGATAGTAGATGACAGGCCCATCAGGGTTGTTAGGGTTCACCGAGGATGTACTCTACAGTTATTCGATGAGCAGTTCCCTTCAAATTTGGTTCCTCTTCCCCTGCGAGGGAACAAGATCATCATTGGTATGGATTGGTTGAGCTCCAATGCAGTAGTGATTAACTGTAAGCAGCAGCTAGTGAGGGCCCGCACTCCTAGTTAGGGAGGGTTAGTGATTTAGGGTGAGAGGCCGCAAGGTGGATTGACCTTATGTTCAGCAACGAGGGCGAGGTGCTATCTCCAGCAGCATTGCGTGGGTTACGTCGCTTATGTCATGGATACCCGGGATAAGCGTAAGGTGACAGTTGATGATGTACCAATGATACAAGAGTACCTGGATGTATTCCCTGAGGATTTACCTGGAGTACCTCTGAAGAGACAAGTTGAGTTTATGATTGACCTAGTCCCTGGTGCGGCTCCGATAGCCAAACCATCATAACGGTTGGTTTCTCCCGAGATGCAGGAGTTGTCTACACATCTGCAAGAGATGCTAGACAAGGGATTTATCAGGCAGAGCAGTTCTCCATGAGAATCCCTGATCCTATTTGTGAAGAAGAAGGACGGGTCAAATTGCATGTGTATAGACTACCAGGAGCTGAACCAGGTAACGGTGAAGAACTATTACCCACTTCCGAGGATAGACGATTTGTTTATCAACTTCAGGGAGCATCGTGGTTCTCCATGATTGATCTACAGTCATGGTATCACAAGATGTGAGTCAGGGATGATGATGTGCAGAAGACATCTTTTAGGACTCGCTATGGTCATTATGAGTTTGTGGTGATGCCGATTGGACTCACCAATGCTCCAACCGTATTCATGGACCTCATGAACCATGTGTGAAGTCCGATGTTGGATCGGTCTATAATAGTCTTCATTGATAACAGGTTGGTTTATTCCAAGACTCAGGAGTAGCATTAGGAGCATCTGAGGGAGGTGCTGGAGACGCTGAGGATGAGAGACTTTATGCGAAGTTCTCCAAGTGTGAGTTCTGGTTGTGCGAGGTGCAATTCCTTGGGAATCTTGTCAACCAGAAGGGTATTTTGGTCGATCCGGCCAAGATAGAGGCCGTGATGCATTGGGAGATTTCGAGGTCTCCAACTGAGATTTGGAGTTCTAGAGGGTTATTACCGGAGATTCATTTAGGACTTCCCCAAGATTACAGTTCCTTTGACCCGACTAACCAAGAAGTCAGTGGTTTTGTGTTGGGGACATGAGCAGCAGGAAACCTTCGAGACGCTCAGGAAGCAGTTGTGTGAGGCACCGATTCTCACTCTGCCAGAGGGAGTAGATGATTTTGTAGTTTATTGTGATGCGTTAATCATAGGCATGGGAGCAATTTTGATGCAGCAGGGTCATATGATAGCTTATGCTTCGAGGCAGCTGAAGCCTCGCAAGGCTAACTATCATGGATCACAAAATTTGGCGTGTTGTGGTGTTCCCCATCAAGATTTGGCGGTATTACCTCTATGGGTTCCGTTGTACCATTTACACGGACCACAAGAGTTTGAGGTACCTCATGGATCAACTGAATCTTAACATGAGGAGTTATTGGTGGTTATATGTGGTGAAGGACTATAATTGTGAGATCCTCTACCACCCGGGCATGGACAACATGGTGGCTGATGCCCTGAGCCGCAAGGTGGTAGCGACCCTGATTCGAGAAATCTATTTGAGGATGACAACGATTACCCTATTGCTGGACAAATATGGGAGGTGCAAGTTGAGGGCTTGAAGGAGGAGCGTCGTAAGTGCGAGCGGATCATAGGCCAACTGGCCTCCTTTGATTACGAAAACCGTGGATTGTTGACCATGCATGGGAGGGTATGGGTACTGTACTGGGGCGGAGTACGACATATATTGATGGATGATACCCACAAGTCCAGGTTCTCCATCCATCCAAGGGCGAAGAAGATGTATAGAGATCTTCAACCCCATTCTTGGTGGCCTTGCACGAATTGGGATGTAGCATGGTACGTAGAGAGATGCCTAACCTGCAGGAAGGTCAAGGCAGAGCACCAAGGCCTCACAGCAAGATGCAACCGTTAGACATCCCCGTGAGGAAGTGGGAGGACATGGCTACGAATTTTATCACTAAGCTTCCCAGGACTGCACGTAGGGTTGATTTGATATGGGTCATCTTGGATCGGTTGACCAAGAGCGCTCACTTTATCCCGATCCAGGAGAGAATATCGGCCGAGAATTTGGCCAAGATTTACGTACGAGAGGTAGTGGCACGACATGGAGTGCCTGTCTCGATGGTGTCAGATCGAGATGTCCGATTTAGTTCCAGGTTTTGGAAGCGGTTCCACAATGAGATGGGTACTCATCTCAACTTCTGCACCACTTTCCACCCCCATATAGACGGACAGTGCGAGAGGACTATTCAGACTCTCAAGGATATGTTTCGTGCATGTGTTTTGGATTTCGGTGGCAGTTGGAATACATATCTTCCGTTAGCGGAATTTTAGTATAACATCAGTTACCACGCCAGCATAGACCGGCCTCCCTCAGAGATGCTCTACGGGAGGAAGTGTAGGACCCCAATCTGTTGGGGTGAGTTCAGCCAAAGGGTCATGGGGAGTATGGAAGTACTACTCAACACCATAGAGCGGATCCAACATGTCCCGAGCAGGATCCAGACTGCTTAGAGTCGGCAACAGAGCTATACCGACAAGCAGCGTTCATACTTGGGGTTTCAGGTGGGTGACATGGTCCTCCTGAAGGTGTCACCTTGGAAAGGTGTCATGCAATTATGAAAGTGGGGCAAGTTGGGCCCTAGGTATATCGGTCCTTTCAGGGTTATAGCCCGGGTGGGCAAGGTGGGGTACCAATTGGATCTTCCGGTAGAGCTCAGACAGATCCACAACACTTTCCATATTTCTCAGTTGCGGAAGTGCTTAGTGGATGAGTTAGCAATTGTGCCTTTAGAGGATATTCAGGTTGATGACAACCTGAACTTGTAACACCGTAAAATTTTAAAACAAATTTTCACATTTTTAAACACATTTTATCAACACATTTAAAAACAAAATCCCATTGTATCAATACTTTGGTTCACAAAAATATTTCCCAAGATCAAATACAATAAAATCCATGCGTGTGTACGAGTCATGTTGGCGCCTTCCCGCGATCATCACTGGTACCTGAAACACATAACACTGTAAGCGTAAAGCTTAGTGAGTTTCGCAAAATACCATACATAACACATACTAGCCACTCGAGGCTATAACTCTGTGGGCCCGTGGGCCCTAACTTTGTGGACCCTCTGGTCCTAACTCTGTGAACCTTTCGGTCCTAACTCTGATATACTATGATATACACATAATATAAACCACATAGAAACAATGCAGTATAACACATCACATAATAACATAGGATAACTCTGGCACATAACTCTAATTACCACTCCAGGTAAAGTATAGTGAGAAGACTCACCTCGGATGTCTCGGTAAATCTCTGACTCGGTAGGAATACGATCTAGCCTCCACCTAATCACATAAAGTAATACTCTCATAAATATAACTCTCAGAACTAGACTCAACCCTCTCTAGGCACCCTCAGAAGGGTAAAAGACCATTTTACCCCTCCTTTGGCTCAAAGGCCCTCAATGTTAACCAAACCCTAAAAGTCAACCAAAGTCAACGGTCAAACTTTGACCTGACTCGTCGACTGCACTTGGGCAACTCGGCGAGTCCACACGTGTCCACTAACTCCTAGTCTCGATTGGCATGTCGAGTCCCTCCCTTTGCTCGACGAGTCACACCTGGCATGAATCGCGGGGCTACCCTGACTCAACTCGCCGAGTCTCAAGATCAACTCGGCAAGTTCCGTCTTGAACTCCAGTCCTCTAATCCCTCTCTGACTCACTAAGTTTTTCCCCCAACTCGGTGAGTCTACTCGCTGAGTGATTTACGGGAAACCCTAACCCTACTCGCCGAGTCTGATCTTTGGACTCGGCGAGTTCATGCCATGCAAACACTCCATTGACCTCCTGAGGTCAGATCTGTTCCTTAAATCCATAGATCTGACCTTCCCAAGCATGATAATCACGTAAAGTTCGGACCGTGACACTCATATAACATCTATATGATCCTACTTGGTGATTTAGCCCCAAAAATCAACTCCTAAGTTCATGGCTACCAAAATAACCCATAAAGGTCCATGGGTTAAGGTCTTTGGACCTCTTTGAGTCTAGATCCAAAGCATAAACTTGAGAAGGTACCAATTGTTCCACGTATCCATTCTATAAAGGGGTTAGAAAACCCTAACTCTAAGAATCAACACCAAAACCGAATAAGGACTGAAATAATACCTCAAGATGAAGTCTCTAAATTCTGAAAGCACAAGATCCGCTCCTCCTTCAACCTCCTCTTACCTTGGTCACTTCCCTTTTGCAATCACACCAACAAAATGATCAAAAGTGGCCTCTTCTTCTTCACAAACGCTCTAGATCTCTTAGGGTTTCTCTTTGGGGTTTGGTAGCCGCAAATGATGGCCCTAAGGACCTTTAAATAAGCACCAAACCCGGGAAATTAGGGTTTCATTAAACAGCGTGGACTCGCCGAGTCCACTCATGGACTCGCCGAGTCCGGTCATGAACCTGGATGAGAATTCACGACCCTACTCGGCGAGGCTAAGCACCAACTCGTCGAGTCCCTCTACAAACTCCAAAATAAATGAATAAAATAATATACCTAGGAATCCAGATGTTACAGAACTACATCGAGAGACCAGTGGCTATCCTCGACAGGAAGTCGAAGGAGTTGAGGAACAAGAGAGTGGAGTTGGTGAAGGTGCAGTGGCAACACCGCAAGGGGTCGGAGTGGACTTGGGAGCTCGAGGAGGAGATGAGGGAGCACTACCTGTACTTCGGTCCGATGCCGAGGCAAGCCCGAGGAAGCTTTATATGTTATATGTTATATGTTTATGTATTATGTGCTATTATTATGATATATGTATACCGGACTTCGGTACGATGCCGGGCGGGGACCGATGTCGGATTTGTCTGATGCTGGGTGGAGCCCGATGTAGTGGGCAAGGCCCAGTATATAATATTATATGTTTATTGTATGGTATGTGGTAGTTTGGGGGAGCTCACGAAGCTTCGTGCATACAGTATTCAGTTTTGGTTTCAGGTGGATTTTGTGAAGAAAGCTTGAAGTCTAAGTAGCTTGGAGCAAGGAGAAGCTTGTGGATTTGATTTCAAATTCATCTTAGCATCATCTTGAAGTTAACAACTTGTTACCTTGACTTCTCTCTAGCTAGATTTCTTCATGCAAAGGTTTAGGGCTATTTCTAGTATGTTGTGGAGTTATTTATGGTTTTGGGCATGATTTGAAGTTGTAACTTTAGATCTAGACACCTCTAGCCCCTTATAGTCATAAAGCTATTGAATTTAGAAAGATTTGTCCATTCTCTTTAGCTTAAACCTCTTCCTTAGCTTGGTTTTGGCATTTTCGGCTTTGCATGCACGAAAATTTGCAACTTTACATGGAAACTATACCCTAGGAAGCTAGATCTAAAATTTGGAGCCTTGGTTTTTCTTAAAAACGTCTAAATAAGAAGAGGAATGAAGGGACTCGACGAGTTGCATGGTCAACTCGACGAGTCGGATGAAGATTTCCCTTTTTGGTTTCTACATGGACTCGACGAGTCAATAGGATAACTCGACGAGTTGGTTAGGGTTCTCCTGACACTTTGGACACTGCATGGACTCGACGAGTAGTCTGGAAACTCAGCGAGTTGATTGGGGAATTCGCGACTTGCTAAGTTCGGAAGGAACTTAACGAGTGTGTAGACTGCACTCGACGAGTTGGGTTAACATGGACTGTTGACCTTGACCGTTGGCTTTGACTTTGACCAAGGGTTGGCCAGTTTGACTTCCGAGGGTGTTTTGGTAAATTAGGTATTTATGGAATGGGATCAATGGTGGTTGTAGGTGTTAATATTTGGACCTGTATTCTGGGAGTTTGACATTTTAGTTTCCGATCGAGATTGTGAGGTGAGTTGTCCTCACTATACTAACAGGGTCGAAGGCACCAATGCCGGCCCTTTTCGAATTTGTGTCTGGGTTTATTGCATGTTGATATGTTAGTGACCTATTAGGTCAGTATCCTGGTATATATGATGATGCTATATTAGTAACCTGTTAGGTCAGTATCTTGGTATATAGGATGATGCTATGTTAGTGACCTGTTAGGTCACTATCTTGGTATATAGATTATGCCATGATTAGTGATCTGTTATATATGCTAGCGTATTATATTTATGTGCACATGATTGTTTGATTGGGGGTTGGGTTGAGGCTGTTATGCTTTGTGCTCTAGGCCAACATACCCAGGACGGGCTAGATAGACTGTAGACCCGGTTAGGGTGTACTAGTTAGGCCGAAGGCCCGATGAGCAGTCAGGATAGGCTGAAGTCCCTAAGAGGCGGTCCAGACATGCCGATAGCTCGGTGAGCAGTCCAGATAGACTGATGGTCCTACGAGGCGGTCCAGTTAGGCTAATGGCTCATTATGCATGCTATTTTTTTGTTTATTATGATATTGCTATGATTGAATGTCGTTGCTATTTTGGGGGAATCACTAAGCTTCGGGCTTACAGTTGTTGATTATGTTTCACGTACTTTTGATGATCGCGGGAAGGTGAAAACATGATCGTGCACCTCCTTATATTTTTATGATTTGATTCTGTGATACTCTGACATGAAATTATTTTGAAAAGAAATTTGTAATAATTATTGGTTTTTGAATGATTTAAAAAGTTTTAAATTGGTTTGAATTTTATGGATATTACAACAACTGCCTATGATTTTTGGTAGGTAATCAAATTAGGCAGGGTCGATCAATGTTGGTCAAAATCGGTCTAGGTGGCCGAAATTTCCAATTTTTAAAATATAAATTTTTAAATATTACACAAAATTATCAAACTTTCAGATTTGAAAATTTTAATTTTTTAAAGTTTCAAATACTATACATAATTTTCAAAATATCTAATTTCAAACTTTCAAGGTGATAAAATTTCAATTTTTTTTTAATAATATATCTTTTGAATAAATTATATCTATGCTTACAAAAAAAAAAAGTAAACCACAACAAGAAATTGTCATATTTATTAAATTTGTAAAGAAATTGTCATATTTATTAAATTTGTTAAGATATTGATAATATTTATTTTTGGAAAAACAATTTCTAATATAATATGGATCCCTGTTTAGACCGACTAGTCGTTTATTTCCAAAATGATTTTGCAACTCTCTATTATGGCACTCCTTAAACAATTTTGTACTCAAAATCATTTTGAGACTTGTCAATAACTAATAAAGTAGTCTCTTATACCTTTTAAATCGCACCAACCTCATATTCACAAGATTTTATAATATATTTTTTTATGATTTGTAAAACACAACATACCATAAACTTGTTCTTAAATCCCATTGTCGGTTCGTTCTTGTCGAAATTCTCATTCCTATTGAAATAGTATAAATTACAAATAAATCTACTTCGATTTATATGCAAACGTGAACATGTATTTAAATTCACTTGAAATAGAATGTTAGATTAATATTTTGAATGTTAAAAACTGAATTATATATATTTCGCATTTATAATATGAATCTAATGAGTTTAAGTAAAAAAAAACTAAAAATATTAAAATTTTTAGTCTTTTTTTAATAAAAAATAAAAAATAATGTCAAATAAAAAATGAATAAAAAATAAGTTTTTTTTTTTTTTTTTTCTATAATCAAATGCATACACGTACAACCAGTAAATATACATCTTGGTCTTTGACTGTTAATCGTTTGGAATCCGATGCTAACAATTGATTGATTGGTTATTTGTTTAATAATGATTAATTTCTTGTATAATATAGAACAATTCTATATCTTAAACAACTACGAGCTATATAGTCTATAACAATTAAAGGAAGTTCTAAGTTTCCTTTTTAGAACATTGATTTTAGGATATCATCAAAATCAAATAAACATAATATTTTCCTAAGTCAATGCTAGAGAGTTAAAGTTTTTAATAAAGAGTACAGTTTTCAATATAAGAAATTAATCGATCTATATAAAATATATGTTTTTACTGATAATTATAAAAATATTATATATGAATCAATTTTTTATAAATAAGAATCATCTCCTTTTCAATAATTGATTTTGAGATCTTCAAATATTAGTTATGTTTTTTTATACACTTATATAACTCTTATATAAAGTATATGTATGCAAGAAATAGTATCAAATTTTAGTAAAATATATACGGTTAATGATAAAATATTAAACTAACCAGAGAATCTGAAGCACATTAAGTCGGTTTATAGAACACATTGGGATGCAAAAAACTTCGAAAGTAGAGTTTAAAACTCGAGTTCCAAAACATTGTCTACCCTTTGGATCTTTTCCATTATAACTTCACTCCAATTTTATGAACGACAGCTTCCCAACTTTTTTTTTTCTTTTTTCTATACTTGTGATTTTTTATATTATAATAACGGATTTCGTTGGTTGATTGAGATCGTTTAAGTCCTGCTATAAATTTCATTATTAGCAAGTTTAAGAGGCTCATCAATTCTTGGGAAAATTGAAAACAAATAAAGATCTCGAATTCTTTATTTTAATTTATAATAACTTAATCGAAATATTAAGATGAATTTTTAGGAAAATGTACAAAACCATTGCTTGGAATTGGGAATCACGTGATGCCATTAAGACAAAACACCCCGACCAAGTAATTAATTAACCCATAAAAAACATCATACTAGAGAGAGAGAGAGAACTGCATGAGTAAAAGTGTCTTAAAACTATTTATAAAATATATCGAAAAAAGAAAGAAAAAAAAAAAAGATGTTAAATATTATTAATTCTCTCATTTCTCAACACATTGGTGACCTTTGCGGAATTCCCTTTCTTCTACTCATGCTTGTCGCCATGTCCTCTTCAGAATGAACCCTACTCGAAAACCTTTCACAAGAATAAAGTCCACTCCTTTTCTTCCTTACGAACCCGGTGCACATCATGCTCATGTTTTCAGACCCAGATGAACCCGACCCTGAACTCATCGGGTCATCTGAGTCAACAACGGTCGAGTGAGGTGTCTCGTTAGTCATTTCATCATCCCCAGTATCGTTAGGAATGAAGAAATCGGGACCAAGCTGTAATGAATTGCATACCCTTAAGAAGGGTGTGAGGTCTCTATAATGTTTCAGCACAAAATCCACCTACAATATTCATAAAGATTTAAACTCAATGAATCTTTAATCAACTTATGCTAATTATAATAATCAAATTAGAAAATTTTCTTGATATACTCACACACACACACACATATATTATATATATGTGTGTGTGTGTGTATGTTATCAACTTGCTAATATGATATCGATTTTGCGATTCAAATTTGTAAAAAGGAAATAAATAACAATGAAATTATGGTTGTTTTGGGTTCTAGCAAGGTTAAGCATCGATGTTGTTTTTTTAAACAAAACGAGCTAGGTGGTTACAGCTTACAACAGTAAAGCTTTCAATAACACAATCTTTCAAGTAAATAGTTAAAGTAATAAGTGATCAGTTAGAATTTGAGTTGCGGAATTGAAATTATTCATTGCGGTTGAAAGTTTGAATTTTGATCCCATGTTATGAATCGGAGAAATATAAAGATTATCGGGATTGAACTACTATACCTTACACCCTAAAGAGCAATGGATAAAGGGTTCTTGAAGGCTTCTATCACAAGAAGTGCAATAATTCCCAGACCCTTTAAATTGCCTGTTCTGAGGTCTCTTCTTGATGAACACCACTTTTGCACTATTAATGGTATAAGCCTGATAATTAAAAATATTTATGAGATTAACCAACAAGTAATTCAAGATGAATTATGCTAAATTATGAAAGAATTGTAACAATTTCTTGTTAGTCGAAACCCACTTGAACATTTGAGCAATCGATAAGCCTCTCTAGATCTTCCATCCGAACAACGTCATGGTATACATAGCGTCGAACTTGAAGGAGTCTATGGAACCGATGAATGTGCACACAGTGTGGACATATGCTAATGCAACAATCTAAACAACAAATATTCTTCTCGTTCTTCTTTGAGTTCACATGAATCGGGCACGCTGTGAAGAATTTCTGTGCGTAGAGAGCTTCTAACCAAGCTGGCTTTCGAATTCCCTATATATATACCATAGAATTGCTTCAAATTCAAAATTGATATGAACTATAGAATTGCGATCAGTTACAGAAAATTAGACATAAAATTGTTGTAGAAGAAAGGAAGGTATATATATTACGGACATACCATGATAACATAAATTTTCTTGGTGTAATTGAGCAGGGTGCAACGTACAGGAGGGAGGGCGTGAGAGATCGGAGGATGAGAGTATTTATGGAGGATCACAAGAGTAGTAACTACTAACTAGTATGGTATATATTTATTCTTTGGCTTCACACACACACACAAGTATGTGTGTGTATATATATATATATATATATATATATATATATATATATATATATATATATATATATATATATATATATATATATATATATATATATATAGGTTCAGGTTCATTTGAGACCATTCTAATTTGTGAGATCGTGAGACCAAATCTAAAAATAACTTTAAAATACAAAATAAATGGAAAAATCCAAAAATACTTTTTTTAAATATTATTTTCGGAACTTGAATTAACTAAAAAAAATTAATAATAAAAAATCCTTTTTTTTTTTAAAAATACGTGAAATATTTTAAATAGAATATTACACTGTACATATTTTAAAAATAATTTTAAAATGCAAAATAAATGGAAAAATAAAAAAAAAAATTTAATATTATTTTCGGAACTTGAATTAACTAAAAAAATTTAAAAAAATAAAAAATAAATAAATAAATAAATGTGTCTTACGGTCTCACAAAATTAGGCCGTCTCACATGAATCCAACCCTATATATATATATATATATATATATATATATATATATATATATATATATATATATATATATATATATATATATATATATATATATATATATACTATCTTATAAAACAAATCCCACTATTTCTAAAAATAAATTGAATATAATAATATTATTTTTTTAAGACGTTCAAATTATTAAACTAATAGTACAAGTGGTCATCAATAAAATAATATTCAATTTTAATCTGTGTTTTGAATCCTTATATTTTTCAACAAATTCTATCTCCTTCCCTGAATTTCGGATAATTCAAAATTTGAAACCATCAGAAAATACATGTTGATTCAAATATCCATCCTACAGATGGCTCTTTCTTAATAGGTTTTTATTTTAATCCTTACATGTAATTGATTTCATTATTTTTAACTTTTTGTATTTTTATCTTATAAATATATTGGGTGAAGTTTTATTATATCAGGTTTGTTCCTAAAAAGGTTTTTACTATGTTTCTCTAATGTGTTGGCTTTGCAGGTTCAAAGAACTCACCCAAGAGGACCAGTTAGAGCATTGTATTATCATTCGTTTGTATATTTTGGCATCTTACTTTACAATAAAGAATGGTTAAACACAAGATTTGACATGATTAAGGTAGTTTGTATATTTTTCATCTTTTTTAGTCTAAAAATGAAACCTTTTTCATCATTGATCCTTATAATATCAAGTTTCATCACATGGACTTCCTGTTTACGGTGATTATTGTCCTTATTATAAGGTTCTATATAGATTTTGCTCAATATTTTAAGGTTTCGAGAACCTAAATCAATATGAATCCTTGAATTACATATCATCGTTGAAAATGTTTTAATTTGTGACCAAACTTAGTTTAAAATCACAATGAACAAGTTGACACCTGAGTATTTTGGCATTCTAAAATGCCTATTTATCGACTTTTGAATCACAACACCTGATATTCTAAAGGTTTATTTTTATAAACTATTATTTATATATTTTAGCATTTTACTTAGTAGGACATTAAATTAATAAATGAATTAAAGAAAACGAGAAAAAAGAGGACGATAAACAGTACAAGTGGTTTGTGTATGTATAAATGTAAGTAATAACCATTTAGGGGGTGTTTGGCAAAAAAGCTTATTGCTTATTAGTTTATTAGCTTATAAGTTAATAAGTAAGTGTAGTGTGACTTATGAAAAAATAACGTATTAGAGGTTCTCCACCAGAATAAGATATTTTAATCCAAACATTTTTTTAACTTATAGTGATGTGGAACCTAATAAGTTGTTTTAAAAAAAGCTTAGCCAAACACCCCTTAATATGGTATGGTAATACTCTTGAAAAATAGATGTTATTTAATATTCATTTCTCGAAGTGAACGCAAAATGGTTTTAACTCTAAAGAGATCAAATTATTCGCCGTCCGCCGCTTTGCACGGGTAGACGGCTAGTATATATATATATATATATATATATATATATATATATATATATATATATATATATATATATATATATATATATATATTAGGGCTCAATTGAGAAAAAAAAAGGTTGAGAATGGGGGAATCATTCTCAACCACTCATTTATTTTTGTTGCAAAAGCCTCTGTCGTAGCAACAGAAATGGGAAAAGAATAGATATGTGTTTTCTAGCAAAACATG